>NC_090651.1:256374588-256674588 GCF_040937935.1 Hyperolius riggenbachi | reverse complement strand
GACTGATCCACTGATGCCACAGTACTCCTGCAGTCTGTTAAGCAGGATTTCATGGTCAACTGTATCAAAAGCCGCTGAGAGATCCAACAGGATTAGGATGGAGCATTCCCCTCTGTCCCTTGCCATGAGCAGATCGTTGCAGACTTGCATGAGGGCTGTTTCACAGCTGTGGTGTTTCTTAAAGCCAGATTGTAGAGGGTCCAGGATGTTGTTTACTGACAGCCTGGTTTCAAGTAGCAGATAGACAGCCTTTTCAATAACTTTACCTAAGAAGGGGAGGTTGGAGACAAGCAGGTCAGGACATTTCAGCATATGTTTAGTTGGTCCAGGGTCCAGGTCGCAGGTTGTCTGGCGGAGGCGGCGGAGGAGGTCTGAGATCTCTTCCTCACTAATACTTTTGAAGTCAGTACGGGGTGTTAGGTTGTTTTTGCAGCTATTTCCAGGAGTTGCATGCTACACATTGTACTATAATACCAGTCACTGCATACCTTTCACTGCACCTGTGTGACTGCATGCTGTTTTATATACCAGTCACTGCATACTTGTTCACTGCATCTGTGTGACCGCACGCTGTTTTATATACCAGCAGTCAGTGCATCCATTTTCACTGCACCTGTGTGACTGCACATTGTTCTACCAGCAGTCAGTGCATACCTTTCACTGCACCTGTGTGACCACACGCTGTTTTATATACCAGCAGTCAGTGCATACCTTTCACTTCATCCCCCCCTCCCCAATATGGACAAAACAACAGGCAGAGGCAGAGCTAGAGGCAGGCCACCCAGCAGGTCTGATCGAGGTCATGCTGTCGTGATTTTGTGCAGCACTTCACCAAAGTACAGTGTTCAGAATAAGGCACGTGCCATCAACCCCCAATATTGTCAGGACGTAGTTGACTATTTAACACAGAACACCTCATCTTCCTCAGCTTCTGCACGGAAGCGTGACATAGCTTCCTCCTCCTGCTCTGATTTTGGCACCCCACTTAACACTCAGTCGGAAGCCATCACCAAAGTGCCATCATCCCAGGGCTCAGCGGTATGGAAAAATGTTTGTGTCTACCTCAGATGAGAGCGCTGCCACCTGTACTCTCTGCCACCGAAATTTGAGCCGGGGAAAGACCAAGACCCACGTAGGGACAACTACCTTACGAAGGCACATGATGAAGAAGCACAAACTGCAATAGGATGACCACCTGAGGAAAACCAGCACACAAAAGTAAAGCCACACACCACAGTGGAAGATACCAGGCCATAATTAATTTTTAAAAAAGGCGCTACCCAAACTGTACCATGATGTTGAAAGGCAAGTGGTGTCATCTCTGGCACACAGCATTGGGTCAAGGGTCCATCTGACCACAGATGCCTGGTTTGCAAAGCACGATCAGGCCTGCTCGAAGACTAAGTCAGTCCCCACACACAGCATCTCTGCCTGCACGCCGTGTGACTGCCTGCCCCAAGACTAAGCCGGTCCCCACACAGCATTTCTGCCTGCAGGCTGCTTGACTGCCTTCACACCACAACCAACAGGGTCCAGGACTCCAGGTGGATTCCTGAATTTTTAAGGCCGCTGCTAGCAGCGGCCGCTATACAAATTTTTCTGGTGCGTGTACATGCCTGCCTAATGTTTCTGGCTGCACTGCAGCTTCAACAACAAAACAAAAGGCATGTATATGTGTCAATTCCCCTTCATGATCATTACCTTGCCGCAGTGATAAGGGGCTTGCGTATCACAATGAAGCAATGACCGGCTATATGAGTGTGTTGGGGGGCACCCCTGACCCAAGATAATAAGGTAATTGCTTCATTGTGGGCAGACCAAATTCGATCAGCTGGACACTCAGTCACTGTTGTTCTGTCATTGAGCTACCTCAGCCCAACCATATGGGCTTGAAAACCGCCATTGCCTGCACTTTCAGCATGGTGCGCACCAGTCCAGCATGGCCATCACTACACAAACAGCTATTTGCAGTGCGGTACACAGTTAGTTTGGTTTGTCAGTATGAAGTGGTACACTAATTACACTACCTGATTGATGTATACACACGCACGATGTTTTAAAGCACTTTATGCCTCTAATTTAGCAATGCAATGTGATTTCTGCCCTTAAAACCCTGCTGTGCGTCAAATCTGTAATTTTCCCTGGGACTTTTGGCATGTATCCCACTCCGCCATGCCCCCCTCCAGGTGTTAGACCCCTTGAAACATCTTTTCCACCACTTTTTTGGTCAGAATTAGTGTTTGTAGTTTTGAAAGTTTGCCTGCCCATTGAAGTCTATTGCGGTTTATGGAAGTTCACGTTCGAAGTTTGCGAACCTAAAATCGGAGGTTCGAGCCATCTCTATCCATTGGAGAGAGGCTAGAAATAGCTACATAGAGCTACCACTACTCACACCTGAAGAATGCAACAACGTTCATACTAATTAGATTGAATTCTCACTTCAGAAAGGGCTTTTATTCAGTATTAATACATTTTGCAGGGGTCACCATTTTCCAAGTATAACATTTTGAGTCCCCAAATTTTACAGAAACAGGGAGCATTTGTTCACAGTGTTTAAATGATCAGAAGAACTCAATAGACCAAGGGCCAGCACTTCCATAGAGGCAAAGGGGGCAATTGCTCCAGAGCCTGTAGGGGCCCCCAAGGTGTGTGTCCCCTCCAGCTATGGTGACCCCATACATGAGAGGTGCTGTGGGGAGAAGTCCAGGGTGTAGAGCACGGTGCTGCCTCCTGTGTCCTGCGTGGATCAGGTAAGACCCCAATTTTGTGTACACTCTGGATTTGTAAGGGAAAGGAGGAGGGGAATAATCGGGTCTCCGATGGTGGGGTGGGGCCTGGGAGTCGGCTTGAAGACTGGGGGGGGGGCATACTAGAGGGGCTCCTAAGTTACTTTTGCCCCAGGGCCCCATTCTAGCTACAACCGGCCCTGATTGGACCTAAACTACTAGCAATACTTCATAGTGCACTGGTGTTGTGTTTTTTTTTTATTTTTTCACTTAAAGGGAACCCGAGGTGAGAGGCTGCCATATTTATATCCTTGTAAACAATTCCAGTTGCCTGGCAGACTTACCTTCTGGTATACGTAGTGTCTGAGTCAAAACCCTGGAACAAGCATATGGCTAATCCAGTAAAACATGAGTCAGCTGAGTCAGAGTACCTGATCTGCTGCATGCTTGTTCAGGGTCTATGGCTAAAAGTATTAGAGACATAGGATCAGGGGGACTTCCAGACAACTGGTATTGTCTAAAAGGAAATACATTTGGCAGCCTCCATATCCCTCTCACCTCAGGTTCCCTTTAATTGACTTTCAGGTCCTTGAGTACAAAAAACATCCATGTTCAAGGAATCTAGTATTGATTCTTATTATTGTTTTATGCAGGGGTGTAACATCAGCGGCCCGGCCCACAAGCAAAATAATGGTGCTGCCCCCGCCACATTATGGCTGGTCAATCTGTTCTGCCCTGTAGTAGCCACCTGTTTGGCTCCTCCTCCCCCCCCTGCTCCTGGTCTCATCTTCCTCCCAAGAGCCATGCACGATATGCTGCCACCCTGAGGCTCCTGATGACATGACATGCATCGGGAGTCTCGGGATAGCAGCATGCAGCACACGGATGCCAGGAGGAGGAGGAGGAGACCAGATACAGTGTAGACTAGCTACATATAACAATGCTCCATCTGCTTATTCTGCACAAGAAAGAGGGAGGAGAAGTGAGTAGGCCCCTATAGCTCCTGTAGTCATGGGGGTCATGGGGGATATTGTTACACCACTGGCTGTATGCATATTAGCAGTGACATATTAGCACCATGAATTATCTTTAGAGATTCCTGCTGAGCAATATTAGAACTCCACAGAGGCGCATAGTGAAAAATATGATGCTGCGGTTTGCATTCAGTCCACAAAGTCTGATTGCAAATGGGAGAATATTAAACATACATACAGTTTTTTGTATGTTCGACCACCTCTCTGTACAACAAAGGCAATCAGGGTGTTCAATACCTGCTGCTAATTGGACGTTTGACAGACACATCTCCTGCTGTTATGGTTATTGATGGAAAATGTGCTTAAAGGAATTAGAAAAAAATAGAGAGACCTGAAGATAAATGCTTTCATACAATTTGGATCACAGCGTTGTTATGAACTGGAAGAGCAAGCACAGTAAATATAAATCAAATTGCATAAGTCAATCAATGATCCATTCTCTGCAAACATCACCCTACCAGCAAGAAAAATTAAAATGTACTCTGGAATAGATTTCTTCTGACATTCTTACGATAGAAATATGTTGAACTATGTTCTCTATTGGTTCTGACAACAGGCAAATCCCGATACATTAATTTGTTTTCATGAAATGGGAGTTCTTAAAGGGTGACCACAGTCTGTCGTATGTCTTACTTCATTCTTTTCTTGCTTAATTTCCAGGAGCATTGATGTAAGACGACTTATGTTCTGCTACACTGGCGGCCTCGAAAAATGTCCTAACGCCGCATGCTTGTCTTTCTATGCCGAGTGTTTGTAGAACCTCACCACAGGCTTTGCAGACACTCGAGAGGACGCAGGCTCTCATTAGCCAGGTTAAGAGGAATTGTTTGAACTGTGGTTTGAAGATGTTTCTTTTCCAGGAGGTCTTACAGGCAACTTGTCACAAGGGGTATTTTTAATAAGCAAAATGCACATCCTGACATAGCTCCACTTTAGGAGTCTTACCAATCTGCAAAAACTGTCTTTTTTAATTTACTGCCATACTTCCTTGACAGTGCAGAGTGTCAGATTCAATGTAAGACACAGCCACTGCTTTATCTACTGCCTCAGTTCATTAATGATGACATGTGCTCATGAAACTGTAAAATTACGAAGTGGCTGACAAGTAGAGATGGCCCGATCCTCTGATTTTCGGTTCGCAAATTTCCGCAAAAGTTCGGTTCGCGCGAACTTTCGCAAACCGCAATAGATTTTAATGGGGAGGCGAACTTTGAAAACTAGAAACTCTTATGCTGGCCAGAAAAGTGATGGAAAAGATGTTTCAAGGGGTCTAACACCTGGAGGGGGGCATGGCAGAGTGAGATAAACGCTAAAAGTCCCGGGGAAAAATCTGGATTTGACGCAAAGCTGCGTTTTAAGGGCAGAAATCACATTGAATGCTAAATATCAGGCCTAGAGTGCTTTAAAACATCTTGCATGTGTATACATCAATCAGGGAGTGTAGTTAGAGTACTGCTTCACACTGACACTCCAAACTCACTGTGTAACGCACCGCAAACAGCTGTTTGTGTAGTGACGGCCGTGCTGGACTGGTGCGCACCATGGCGAGATTGCTCTTCCTCAGTGATATCAGGTAATGTCTGACTGCCTTATCAACTTTCAATGGTTCTTTCTCTACCATTGTTAAAGCTTACATCTATTTTTTTTAAATACTTGTTCTGCTTGCTGTTCAGTACCTGCAACAAGAATCTGTTATGGAGGGCAAGTTTGCCATTGTGAGTGACCACGGGTAATGGCTGGGGAATCAGGGTTCGATTCTGGTCCGGAGTGGGAGCCTAAGAAACAGATACCACCACCACACATCAAAGGAAGGCAGCAGGCACGCTGTGGGCAAAGAAGCAGGAACGGCTACCACACATCCAAGGAAGGCAGCAGGCATGGCATGCACGTCCTGAGGTAGTGACCAAAAATAACAATACAGGAGGACTTTTGAGGCCCTGCTGTATATGACACTGATCAACTTTACTATCTGTAATGAGAATCTGTTATGGAGGGCAAGTCTGCCATCTATTCAAGTGAAAGGTATGCACTGACTGCCAGGTATAATACAATGTGCAGTCACAGATGCAGTGAAAGGTATGCAGTGACTGCAAGCAGCTGTTTGTGTAGTGACAGCCGTGCTGGACTGGTGTGCACCATGACGAGAGTGCAGGTGATGGCGGCTTTCCAGCCCATATGGTTGCCGGGCTGAGGTAGCTGAATGACAGAATAGTGACTGTCCAGCTGATCAAATTTGATCTGTCCACAATGAAGCAATGACCTTATTATCGTGGGTGGTAACAGCTGGCGAGCAAACAGTTCCGCCAAGCCAGCTGTCAGACTCCGGGCAAGGGGGTGACTGGCAGAAATTGTCTTCTTCCGCTCAAAGATTTCCTTCTCAGACACCTGGCTGCTGTGGGCAGAGGAGCAGGAACCGCTCAAGGTCAGAAGCGGAGTGGAGGAGGGTGGCTGTGAAGGTGCAAGGGAGAAAGCGTCTGAAGATGATGCACCTTAAGGAGGAAGAGTAGAAGGAGGGTGACTTTTCTTTTGTGTGCTGCTTTTGCTCAGGTGCTCTTCCCATTGCAGTTTGTGCATTTTCTCCATGTGCCTTCGTAAGGCACTTGTCCCTATGTGGGTGTTGGCCTTTCCACGGCTCAATTTCCAAACCGCTAATGTCCCCTGGGGTGATGGTACTATGGTGGCATCAGCAGCTGACGTTGAAGGGCATATTGGCTGGCTGTACATAGGTGGCGATACATGGAGCTGGACACTGCCACCAGCTGTTTCTGACAACGAGCTCCCCCTGCTTCTTTCAGGAACTCTTCTCCTCCTACTACTCTCTGACTCCCCCTCTGAACTGTCCCTCTGTTCATCTCCTCTATTGGGAACATACGTGGGATCCGTATCATCGTCATCATCATAATCATCCTGCCCAGCTTTGTTTGCCTCAGACACTTCCAAAACTGCACCAACAGCAGGTACTTCATTATCCCCCTCCGCACATGTTACGTCCATAGTGTCCCTAACTCAAACATATGAGGTAGTGTAACTTGCTTAGTGCCTTCCTCTGGTTGTAACAATAATGGCTGTGCATCAGTGATTTCCCCACCAAATAACCCCTGCGAACTGTCAAATGTAGCGGATGTGGTATTTGGAGTAGCGCTGGTGGCTGCAGAAGATGAGGTGTTCTGTGTTAAATAGTGAACCACGTCCTGACAATCTTGGGAATTGATGGGACGTGCCTTCTTCTGAGCGCTGTACTTTGGTCCAGGGCCGCACGAAATCACATTACCACGATCTTGCACAGACCTGCCGGGTGGCCTTCCTCTGGGTCTGCCTCTACCTCTGCCTCTACCTGTTTTGTCCGTTTTGTCCATATCGGGGGGGGGATGAAGTGAAAGGTATGCACTGACTTGAGTAATACAATGTGCAGTCACACAGGTACAGTTAACAGGTATGCACAGAGTGGTATATCACACTGCGTGCGCTCACGTAGGTGGGTGGGTGCACTGAAGTGAACAACAGGTAGGTATATGCAGTGATGGGTATTACAATGTGCACCTGTCACACACAGACAGGTACCGGACAGGCACAGTGACACTGCGTGCGCTCAAGTAGGTGGGTGGGTGCACAATGAACAACAGATAGGTATATGCAGTGGGTATTACAATGTGCACCTGTCACACACACATGTAGTAGTCACTGAATGTGCTGGGCCTGGCAGTGGCACACAAGGTAGGAATTACCAAGGCTGTCTATGCAACACAAAAAAACAAAAATAGATCACAAGAACAAGATTAGCTCTCAAAGGAGCTGTTGTGGGGTGCTTTTTTAGCAATAAGAATCAGCAAGGAGCAAGCTAAGAAGGCTCCAAGAGCCTAACTAATCTTTCCCTATCAGAGAGTCTGCAGCAGTTGTCCCTTCTCTATTTACTGCAGGCACACGAGTGAGTAGCCTGATGCTGCCTGCCTTTTATAAGAGGGGGGAGGGGGCTCCAGGAGGGAGTGTAGCCTAATTGGCTACAATATGCCTGCTGACTGTGATGTAGAGGGTCAAAGTTGACCCTCATGATGCACTATGGGGGCGAATCGAACTTCCGGAAAAGTTCACGGTTCTCCTCGATCGCAAACCACGGAAGTTCGCCGGGAACCGTTCGCCGGCGAACCACTCGGGCAATCTCTACTGACAAGAATGTAAATGAAGCCTTTAAGTTTCATTTTTTAATTGAAAGGATAGCATCTGTTACCAGTATTGTGCTCAGGCAGGTCATAGACACCATATGTGGGTCCTTACAGCCAGGCACAGCTGAAGTGTGGATAACAGGACAATCAGTTATTTCATGTAGGTAAACCATTACTGTTGTTCAAATGCAAATTTACTCAGTTACTCTGATTATTCATATCTATTCCTGACTGTTCTGCTTCAATTAGGGAATAACCAACAGCACACATAAAATGGAACTCCAACTATAGCCATGGCATCACTGCCTGATATACCATAAGGCACTCTAGGCACGTGCCTACAGGTGCGTGATGATGGAAAGACGGGCCACTTCCCTCCCCAAGTGTCTCTCTCCCTTCAGCCTATGACAGGGGATCGCTTATTTTCCGCCCAGGGGGACAGCCCCCAGTACAGCACTGCCGTAGATCGCAGCGCTGTACACAGTAAATAGACGGCGGTGTCGTTGTCTAACAGTCTCCTAGCGGCGATCGCCTCTGGGAGACTGATGATGGAGCGGAGCTCCATCATTCAAGCGGAGATGCGCACACGATCTCCTGAAAAACATGCCCCCAGGACTGCATGCCTACTAGCGTTAGGAGCTCCTGGGGCTGGCGCCACGTCCACACCATTTGGCGAGAAGTTTAAGAAGTTAATACTAAGGGGCACCTGTAGCTACCTACACCAGGCAGGGGAAGTAGGGTAGAGTTGACAGCTGGGCCAGCCAGCAAACTTGCGGTACCGTTCGGTGAGGGTTTATAGGTCCATGGAGGGTGAAGTCTATGGTGCCAGGAAATCTGTGCCTATAGGCTCCTGTAATGTAAATCCGGGCCTGCATAGCACACGGAATGACCTAGTGCTGCCTAAAATGTAATTGTAACTTGGACAATGTAGCAAAAAGCAGAGAGTTCACTGTGTCAAGGTTTCTAAGGTTCGTATAGTCAAAGCCATGTTTTTTTCACTAGTATTGTACAGTATGGTTATGAGAGTGGTGGATCATAAGAAAGCCTGAGTGCCGAATAATCGACTCCTTCAAATTGCGGCACTGGAGAAGTCTTTTGAGAGTCCCTTGGACTGGAGGAAGATCAAATAAGTCAATACTTAAAGACATTAACCCTTGCTGTTCATTGGGAGGAGCAATGCTGAAGCTGGACACACAATGACACACAACGGTGTGTGAGTTAGGTTAGGGTAAGTGATAGTAGAATATCGGTAACACTACTGATAATCTACTAATGGGAATAGGAGACAGTAGAATATCAGTAACTTTACCAATGTTCTACTGTTATGTAGATCTCACACCCATGTGATGCTATTGAATGAATGTACGCCATCCAGTATCTGCTGTATGTAGTCTGTTTAACCGTCCCAAAAGAGGGAGAAATGGAGAAAAAAGAGGGACAGAGGGACTTGGTCCCCAAATCACAAAATCGCACCATTTTCCAGAAGACTTCTTGCATGTTTATACTTCCTATTTGCTAAGCTACAGCTATTTTCTATTAGTTTGAGTAATTGAAAACATATTTTTGCCCCCTACCGGTCAGACTCAGCAAGCTTTATTCCACAAACAGAGAAAAGGCTCAGCTACTGTAATTTGTTTCTACAGCTGTCTGCAGGCTGTAATAAGTAGTTTAGGCTGTGAGCCAGACATGAATTGGATTCAGCTGGGGTAAAATATCCCCTCCTGTCTGTGATATTCTGTATGGCTTCCTGTGGGAGCTTCTCAACCTGAAGAAATCTGTTTCCCACCGAGGTGTAGAAACCACAAACCAAAGACTTCTGCTTAAATGAATAAGTGTTCTTTCAAAGGATAAATGCGCTCACCTCTCTTCCCTATACTGTTCCAGTGTTGTTACTCCCACACCTCTAGGCTTTAATCACACATTACACTTTGCATTGTCAGTCTCCCCTTTTATGTCTGCTTTCCCCACTGGAAAATGTAAAAAAATACTGAGCAGATAAAGAAAGAGCATCAACACAGAAGGGGAAATCCCAGAGCATTTTGGTGCATATATTATATTAAAGAAAACCTGAACTGAAAATTAAAAGTCAAAATAAGCATACACAAGTCATACTTACCTTCCATGTAGACTACTCCTCAGTGTCTTTCTCCTGTCCCGCGTCCTGTTTGTTCACTGTGATCAAGGGAATTTTCCGTCCTCCATTTTGAAAATGGCCATTACACATAACAGCTTTCTGGTCAGCACACAGTTAAACTGTAGCATCACCCACTTGAGCCATAGGGAAACATGGACATTACCTGGTACATCAGTTTTCCTCTCAGCTATAACTGACAGCAACTGATATTTTACTGACAGCAACTGATATATTTCAGATCTGACAAAATATTGTCAGAACTGGAAGGGATTATTGTCAGAATAAAGTGGTAAGCTTCTGAGAGGAACTGATGGCAAGGTAACTATGCAATGCTCATTTGAAGTTACCTCGTGTTTATTTTAAATATTTTTTACTCAGTACAGGTTCTCTTTAAGGTTTTCCCTGATTGCAGGACTCTTATATTTGTAGGCCTGAAAGGCTGGATGATCCCATTACCTTGTGAGAAGCTAAGGATGGCTATTGACTTGTTTGTTTCAAGCAGCTGCCAGTCATCACTATAATCTGCTAAGACTGCACACAGTACATGTCATGGTTACAAGGGTTTATGCTAGCAATGTTACATAGTAAAATACTGCATATAGCGACAATAAATTATTTTAACTTTAAATCTCCTTCCACCAGTTCTACCAAAACACTACATGAAACATTTCAGTTAAGCCAGTGCTCTGCACCCCAATTAGTGGGGACTCACTGTGACACCTTCGATATTGCATATCAAATGCATCATAAGCATGCAGTCATATTCCAATTACAGAATCACAAAATCTTCTCATTCACACAAAGAGTTAACATTTTCCAGATTAATTAGCTTAGATTTCATAGTCACATCAAAAGGGAGCCTTTCCCAATTGCAAATAACACTTATTCCAAGACCCCTGTTGATTAAGAACGCATCCATCTTCCTTTAACATTGACAAAACTCATTTAGGCAGACCCATACCAGCCTGATGTGCTCCAAAACACCAGGGATGCTAATACTACTAGAAGCTCTACCAGCTTCAAAAAGATTCCTATCTATTTCCTCACAGAGATGTTCTCTAGCATGTCAGGTAACCTCCCTGTATTAACCATAAATTAATATTTTCTCCATATTTTGGGTTTTTTTTGTCTTTAAAATATGCTAGCAGAACAATTTTTTTTACAATAGTTAGGAAGGTCAGTTTGACACATACTGACTGATTTCAACGCAAATCGCACATACAGCGGCTGAACAATACAAGTTGTCGGCCATAGTTTGATACTCATATTTTATATCTGTGAATTTGTGATTCCTTGCTGAATGCAAATATGCAATCTATTTCTTGATGGGCATGGAGAGATCAGCTTGCCAGGAATTCCCCAGGATCTCGCTCCTTGAAGGTGCGACTGCCCCCAGCTCCAATTGCCACAGGGCTGGACTATGCTTGTTATAAAACCCAGCTACCCACTTAGGTCCTGGTCCTTTGTCTATTATCTGTTGTCAAATTCCTTTAATTGACAGGCCAGCAGGCCACTGGCCAGATCACCATTTTGGATTATTTCAGCACAAAAATGTATCACTTATTGGACTGCCATGGTATTTTGAACTTTCAGGCCGATTTCACACCAGAAACCAGTGTTATACAGTAGGTGTGGTGCGATCGGAAGATTGCATCACACTGCAACGTTAAAAATAAACTTTGGAGATCCGCACAGTAATTCACTGTCATGTACCTGATAAGTGAGGCTCGCTAGCGCTCACTTCCTGCGGCCGAAATACAAATTGCACGGAAGTGTATTGAAAAATACGCTTCTGTGCCTGTGCACTGCAATGCAAACACAAAACATTTTAAAATATCTGAGGCGACATTGATTTACTTGACTTCTGGTCACTGCACGGCAATGTGCTTTGGACTTTACCCCACCCCCTATTGCCTCCCAGCATTCATTGGTTCCAGTCAGTAGTGTACTTCTAGGTGGTGGTTTGAAAAGACCTCAAATAAAACACCTCCAATAGTGTAAAATCCTTTGACGTTTATTAGCCAAATTTAAAGCAACCAGCGGCACCACACGTTATCCTCCTGTTGCATCAGGAAAAATGAAGCACACAGTCAATTACCTCAATTCACTAAGCTTATCTCCTGTCTTTAATAACGTTTCTGAGCTGTTTCTAGTGTTATCACCATGGTGATAAGGCATGTAGTATTCACTAAACAATTTACCTCAGGCAAACCTAAAGTTAACTCTTCTGTCTTTCCGTTAAGGCGCGTACACACGCCGTATTTTAAAAACGACGGGTCCATCAGACCCTCCCGCGGGGCGTGCCCCTACTGTGGGGCGAGCCTCCCATACTGCCGACAGTAGCACATGAGTACAGGCTGTCGGCAGACTGATAAGACTGTTTTTGACTGATCGCTCGGCGTGCTACTGTCGGCAGAACGGGAGGGTATGACTGACCCGTCACTTGTAAAAATACGGCGTGTGTACTGGCCTTTAAGTAGAGATCTCTAAAGTTAACGTTTTAATCCTTAACCATTTCAGCCCACGGGGATTTTTCACCTTATGCATCGGAGCAATTTTCACCTCCCATTCATTCGCCAATAACTTTATCACTACTTATCACAATTTATTGATCTATATCTTGTTTTTTCCGCCACTAATTAGGCTTTCTGTGGGTGGTAAATTTTGCTAAGAGCCACTTTACCGTAAATGCATTTTAACAGGATTAATAAGAAAAAAATGGAAAAAATTCATTATTTCTCAGTTTTCGGCCTTTATAGCTTTAAAATAATCCACGCTACCATATTTAAAACCTATGTATTTTATTTGCTCGTATGTCTCGGTTAAAACCATTTAAATTTTGTCCCTATCACAATGTATGGCGACAATATTTTATTTGGAAATAAAGGTGCATTGTTTCCGTTTTGCGTTCATCGCTATTTACAAGCTTATAATTTAAAAAATGTTTGTAGTATACCCCCTTCAAATGCATATTTAAAAAGTTCAGACCCTTTGGTAACAATTTATGTCTTTTTTTTTTTTTTATTGTAATTTTTTTTTTTTTTCCATTAAAATTTTTATTTGGGGAATATTTTGGTGTGGGGCATAAACAGTTAATTTTTAATGTTGTTATCTGTGTAAATTGTAATGTTTAAAATGTGTAGCTGTAGTTTTACTATTTGGCCACAAGATGGCCACCTTCATTTTTGTTTTCCGTCCTTGTACTTCCTGCTAAGCGGAAGTACAAGGGCGATGCGGAACTCTCTCCGGGCAGAAGAACTGAAGCCTCACAGGTGAGCGCTTCGGTTTTTCTGCGGGGGAAAGGGATCGGTGATCGGGAACCATGTTCCCTTTCACTGATCCCAGGGCTACCGGGCGGCACAGCGGGGATGCGGGGGCGCGCCCGCGATCGCGGGCGGGAGCGCGCCCAAGCGCGGGAGCGCTGCAGAGCTGCCGCCCGGACGTGAGCTTCACGTCCGGGCGGCGGAAATGGTTAAAATAACTGAAGAATTCTAAGGCTAATAATTAACTGCATGTGAAAATAACTACAGAGGTGGTAACTTAAGGACTGAAGTGATAAGATAACTCTCTCACTGTGAAAACGTATTTCTACACCTTAATAAGGCAAGCTTCTTTAGTGAAAGGTAGCTATACACCTAACAAATATGGGCAGAATCGACAAAGAGACAAATTTATCTATAATCGAATCTGATTAGAGATAAATTTGTCTCTTGTCGATTCTGACCATATACTACAGGCCGATTCCCGTCCGTTTTCAGCATGAAATCTTCAGGGAATCGGCTGAGCCTGCCGCGTCCGCATCGCCGCTACTGACGCAATGTATAAATGTGCACCCCCCCAGTGTGTGTATTTATACGTTACCTGTCCTGTTGCAGCATCCACGCGGTGTCCGTAACCTCCGGGCAGCTCTCCGTATACGCTACTGGCGCATAGCGTCTGACGTCGGGCGCAAAGTGTCTGACGTCAGACGCTAGGTGCCAGTAGCGTGTACGGAGAGCCACCCGGAGGTTACGGGACATCACGCGGAGGCTGCAACAGGACAGGTAACGTATAAATGCAAACGGGGGCACATTTATACATTGCGGTGGGAGTTTCGTCGCCTCATCGCTCGTTTCAGAAATTGCCGCCGTACCGCCGCACACCCGACCAAGCAGCTTTGGCCCGACATCTTGCAGCATGCGCGATAGACAAAGCAAACAATTTCTGTCCCAAAATTGGTCGCTTTGTTGGTTGGGCATGCACTTGGCAGCAACGATTTTCATCCAATTCGATTATAATAATCGAATTGGATGGTCCATCGGCCGCCAAGTCGCCTGATGTATGGCCACCTTAACACTGAAAATACCCATTGATGTGTGGTCGTAATTTTTCTCTTGCCTTATTATCACCAGCATGATCTTAGTGAATTGAGGCCAATGGAAAGTATTCTTCACTGTTACTGTTAACGCGAGCGTTTAGCGCTAACACACTGCATGCAGTGCATTGTGATGCTGTCACCCATTATAATGCTCCCGCTCTACTATGAACAGCGCATATGTGGTGCATTGCAGTGCGGTAAGCCGCATTACAAAGTGGCCGTTGCACTGGTACACAATGCACCATTGTGAATAATACGTAGTAAAGCCATGGAACCGGCAAACTTCAAAACAAAGCACCAAAGGCAGTACCCGTATTTTTATTCTTACAAGTTTCCGTCAATTGTTGGTTATTTTTAAGGAAATCCCTAAAGCACTGCAAAATTCATAATTTCTGAAATGACAAAATGAACATAATTGCCAGTTTGCTTGGCCGAGTAAACATTTACACAGGAAGAATCTAAAGAATGCAAATTTCTATCTGACCTCTGAGAACTCTATGTATCTATTCTGCTTGAACTTCATAAACAGTATTATTTCACAGGCAATATATTTACTGTAAACACTTCATCATTTCAAGTGAGCCCACACCCATCCCTATTATACAAGAGAACTGAGTCCAAGGCCTAGAGGTGTGGGTGGAGGATGAGTCTGGGTATGAAAAACACTCATTTAACTCATTTGGGACTGTACAGCTCTGGCCCTGTACCCTTTTCACTTGGGCCAGGTGGACAGACACCCCTACACAGTCATGGGGGTAGTTATCCCGCCTCCTCCAGGGCTCTAGAGGTTGGGATGAGCCCCTTGCCCATGATATGGACAAGGGCTTCAGAGGAGAGAGGGAGCCTGTTCCATCGATCTCTTCCAGAGCCTCCCATATCATGGACCACGTGGCCCGGTAGCTCAGGGTGCTGAGCCCCTCGTGGTCCAGGCTCCGAATTCTGGCTATACCAGCCTGCGTGGGGGCTAAGGGGTTAAAGAAGAGGGGGGTGGTGCTACATTATTTTTATTTATTATATTATTTTTATTTTTTATGCAAATAAAAGGTATATTTGCCAGGGATCTTTATACAGCAGTATTGCGGGTGTACGGGGTTCCCCAGCAAAAGCGTTGCATCTTGCCCCGAGGTTTCCTGTTGGCCATAACACTGTCAGTGAACTGACCAACAGGAAACCCTGGAATCATCGGCAGGAAATTCACTGCTTTTGCTAGGGATATATATTTAAAGCTGTAATACCATTGGGTGGATACATTATTTGTCATTTCACTGCATTGAAAAAAAATCATTTTTCCTATGGTAACTTTAAAATTAATTTTTTTAATTTTGTGTCCTTGTTCCCACTATTCTCCTGAACATACCTAGTAAATTTGGTTATTATAGCACATATGGGGGCTTTGCTATTAACCACTAATGTTGGTGCTATTGACATTAATACAAATTGCAAACCTGTTTTGCCAACAATTTGCAGAACCATTGGGTGTTTGAGGAAATTCTCATTAGACTCCCAGAGGCATTCTCACTCTTCCCTACTGCCTAACAATCTCTTTCCTGGAGCTGGTCTATCTTAATTTGAAAGTATGGTTCTTGAAATATTTGGAATTACAGTATACAGTATATTGGAATATTAATATTGGGACGCATGGAAGATGGATCCAGCGACATCTCCCTGACAAAGAGCGCTCCCCCGATCCATCTTTCTTTCGCTTCTGGCTAGCGGGTATGCGTAAACAAGACTTCGAACGATCCCGGTACTTTGTGCGGGAGTCATTGGGGACCTTAAAGATCCGATCCGCCGTGACAGTCGTTATCATCGCCCATGCTAAGCGATGTTCGTGTGATCGTTTGCCTGTACCCACATCACGAGATTATGGAAATTACCTCTTGTCGCTCAAAAAATTGCCGGTCATCGGGAAAATCGTCTGAAGAATCACAATGTGGGTATGGGCCTTTAGCCTATACTTTTGTTGTAGGTTTAGCGCTTCTTCAAATACACAGAATAAAGGTTCAGCAGGCACCAGTTTCAACCAGCAGGTTTTTAAACTATCACTTTTAAAGAGACACTGAAGTCTCTTTTTTTACCTTATTTTCTTATCCAGTCCTCTTCAGCATTAAATTCTAAGCTGATTTGCTGCATCCCCGCGGCAGAACAAGGTATTTATGGCCCAGAAATAGCCCAGCAAAGTTCCAGGGCTCGTATATTTTTGCTTCCTGGAAGAGGCAGAGCTGTGCGCAGTAGCTCTGCCCAGGGGCGTTCCTAGGGTCCTTGGAGATCGGGGGGCACCTGTGGGCACCAGGGCAAAAAATGGGCGTGGTCATGCAGTGAGTGGGCGTGGCCATGGGTGGGGCCAAATGTACATGAACTTAGCAGCGGTGTAAGCTACAGATAACGGGCCTGCCCATCGAAATACTGGATGGAGCTCCCTGTCCTTTATTTAGATAATTTACGATCAGTATAGGCATAGATCAAAGATGTATACGCACATACAATTTTGATAATTCACTTATCTATCGCAAAGTGGCAACAGCAATTTAAACTAAATACTGTACAAATGTTTTAACACATACATGAACATTATGGAAAATCCAAGTTGAAAAACTGTGAAGATAAACAATTTCGTCCATCCTACTCCTGAAAAATGTATTCATTTTTTTAGAACCTCCCAGTTTTATTTTCTGTTTTAAAAAGCTAAAAAAGTAGGTTTAATGCTATTGTCTCATATGATGATGATTCAGCTTTTCCCATAGTCTTGCAGTTAGCAATCATGTGACCCCCAACAAGACAAAGTCAGCAAGCGTGAGGCCCCCAACAAGACAAATTCAGCAATCATGAGGCCCCCAAAAGTCATGAGGCACATAAATAGGCAGCATTTCACATAAATAGGCAGAATGCCCCCTTAATATGGTAGACACCTCTCATCTGGCTTCTGAATTCTACTCTACTGGCTGCTGTGCCTGGCAATACGGTTTTTGGCTGGATTGGGGATGATGTGTTAGCTAAAAGGCCTGGCAGTGATGCTGTGGCCTGGCTGGCGGTGATGCTGTGGCCGATGTTGTGGCTGGGTTGGCTGGCATTGATGCTGGGCTGTGCTAGGCTGGTTGAAGTGAATGCTGGCCTGACTGGTGGTGATGTTGTGGCCCTTTTGACAGTGATTCTGGGCTGGCTGGCCTGGATAGTTTAGGTAGCGCCAGGAGTCCCCCAGTTCAGGTAGGGACAGGAGACCGCAGTTCATTTAGTGACAGGAGCCCCCCAGCGTATGTAGTGACAGGAGGCCCCAGTTAGGTACTGAGTAACAGGGACCCCCAGTTAGATAGTGAGTGACAGCAGGGACCCCAGTTAGATAGTGAGTGACAGCAGGGACCCCCAGTTCGATAGTGAGTGACAGCAGGGACCCCCAGTTAGTGAGTGACAGCAGGGACCCCAGTTATATAGCGAGTGACAGCAGGGACCCCCAGTTAAGTAGTGAGTGACAGCAGGGACGCCCATTTAGGTAGTGAGTGACAGGGACCCCCGTTAGGTAGTGACAGCAGGGACCCCCGTTTAGATAGTGAGTGACAGCAGGGACCCCCAGTTAGTAAATGACAGCAGGGACCCCCATTTAGGTAGTGAGTGACAGCAGGGACCCCTAGTTAAGTAGTGAGTGACAGCAGGGACCCCCATTTAGGTAGTGAGTGACAGCAGGGACCCCCGTTAGGTAGTGACAGCAGGGACCCCCATTTAGATAGTGAGTGACAGCAGGGACCCCCAGTTAAATAGTGAGTGACAGCAGGGACCCCCAGTTAGATAGTGAGTGACAGGGACCCCCAGTTAGATAGTGACAGCAGGGACCCGCAGTTAGATAGTGAGTGACAGCAGGGTCCCCCAGTTAGATAGTGAGTGACAGCAGGTACCCCCAGTTAAGTAGTGAGTGACAGCAGGGACCCCCATTTAGGTAGTGAGTGACAGGGACCCCCAGTTAGATAGTGAGTGACAGCAGGGACCCCAGTTAGATAGTGAGTGACAGCAGGGACCCCCAGTTCGATAGTGAGTGACAGCAGGGACCCCCAGTTAGTGAGTGACAGCAGGGACCCCAGTTATATAGCGAGTGACAGCAGGGACCCCCAGTTAAGTAGTGAGTGACAGCAGGGACGCCCATTTAGGTAGTGAGTGACAGGGACCCCCGTTAGGTAGTGACAGCAGGGACCCCCGTTTAGATAGTGAGTGACAGCAGGGACCCCCAGTTAGTAAATGACAGCAGGGACCCCCATTTAGGTAGTGAGTGACAGCAGGGACCCCTAGTTAAGTAGTGAGTGACAGCAGGGACCCCCATTTAGGTAGTGAGTGACAGCAGGGACCCCCGTTAGGTAGTGACAGCAGGGACCCCCATTTAGATAGTGAGTGACAGCAGGGACCCCCAGTTAAATAGTGAGTGACAGCAGGGACCCCCAGTTAGATAGTGAGTGACAGGGACCCCCAGTTAGATAGTGACAGCAGGGACCCGCAGTTAGATAGTGAGTGACAGCAGGGTCCCCCAGTTAGATAGTGAGTGACAGCAGGTACCCCCAGTTAAGTAGTGAGTGACAGCAGGGACCCCCATTTAGGTAGTGAGTGACAGGGACCCCCGTTAGGTAGTGACAGCAGGGACCCCCGTTTAGGTAGTGAGTTTCAGGGACCCCCGTTAGGTAGTGAGTGACAGCAGGGACCCCCAGTTAAGTAGTGAGTGACAGCAGGGACCCCCATTTAGGTAGTGAGTGACAGGGACCCCCGTTAGGTAGTGACAGCAGGGACCCCCATTTAGGTAGTGAGTGACAGGGACCCCCGTTAGGTAGTGAGTGACAGCAGGGACCCCCGTTTAGATAGTGAGTGACAGCAGGGACCCCCATTTAGGTAGTGAGTGACAGGGACCCCCGTTAGGTAGTGACAGCAGGGACCCCCATTTAGGTAGTGAGTGACAGGGACCCCCGTTAGGTAGTGAGTGACAGCAGGTACCCCCAGTTAAGTAGTGAGTGACAGCAGGGACCCCCATTTAGGTAGTGAGTGACAGGGACCCCCGTTAGGTAGTGACAGCAGGGACCCCCATTTAGGTAGTGAGTGACAGGGACCCCCGTTTAGATAGTGACTGACAGCAGGGACCCCCAGTTAAATAGTGAGTGACAGCAGGGACCCCCAGTTAGTGAGTGGCAGCAGGGACCCCCAGTTAGATAGTGAGTGACAGCAGGGACCCCCATTTAGATAGTGAGTGACAGCAGGGACCCCCATTTAGGTAGTGACAGCAGGGACCCCCATTTAGATAGTGAGTGACAGCAGGGACCCCCAGTTAAGTAGTGAGTGACAGCAGGGACCCCCAGTTAAGTAGTGAGTGACAGCAGGGACCCCCATTTAGGTAGTGAGCGACAGGGACCCCCGTTAGGTAGTGAGTGACAGCAGGGACCCCCATTTAGGTAGTGAGTGACAGCAGGGACCCCTATTTAGGTAGTGAGTGACAAGGACGGACCCCTTTAGGTAGTGAGTGACAGGGACGGACCCCCGTTAGGAAGTAAATGACAGGCGCGCTCCCCACCCCCACCTACCTCGCTATGTCAGACCTCAAGATCAGCGGGCGACCCGACCAGATAGAGCGGGCGCCGGGCACAAATATGCGGAAGTGATGTCACTTCCGCATATCAGCGGTGTCCGCTAGGTCCTAGCGCCCGCTCCATCTGGTCGCCCGCAGATAGAGGTCTGAGTGACACGCTGCTGTCTGGCTGCTGGCAGCGGGGAAAGCCGGGGGGGGGGGGGGGGCGCAGCAGCGGCCAGGAGATCCGTGGCACCCCAGGAGAGATTGGGGGCACGGGCCCCCCCAAAATGGGGCTAGCGACGTGCCTGGCTCTGCCTCTTATCCAGTCGATCTCTGCCTCTCCCTGCCTCTCTCAGTCTTCTTTCACTGACAGGGGTGGGTAGAGGCAGAGACAGGCGCGGAGCTAGGGGGGGTCGGGGTAGGACAAGTGCCCCGGGGCGCCGGGTACCCAAGGGCGCCCAGCTGAGCTTCGGGTTTTTTTTTTTTTTTTTTTTCCGGAGACGTGAGGAGAGCAGCGCAGAGAAGAGAGAGCTGTGCGGACGGTGGGGAAGGGGGGCCATATCCCCCCTCCTTCCCTCACCTTAGGTGCTCTCTCTCCCTCGCTGTCCCCTCCAATGTCTGTCCGGGACGGTGCTGGCAGCGGCGGGCGGAACTCACCTCCGTCTCGCTCCAGCGCCGGCCGGAAGTTCGGGTGCGCAGCCGCTGCTCTGGTCTGGACCAGACCAGAGTAGCGGCAGATCCATCCTGCGCTGCGAGAGACGGAGGTAAGTTCCGCCCGCGGCTGCCAGCACCGTCCCGGACAGACATTGGAGGGGACAGCAAGGGAGAGAGAGCAGCTCTTCATCTTCTCTGCGCTGCTCCCCTCCTGCTGGGGAGGGGGACACCTGACCTGGCTACCTACTCTGGGCACGTATATACCCCTGGCTACCTACTCTGGGCACATATATACCCCTGGCTACCTACTCTGGGCACATATATACCCCTGGCTACCTACTCTGGGCACCTATACCCCTGGCTACCTACTCTGGGCACATATATACCCCTGGCTACCTACTCTGGGCACATATATACCCCTGGCTACCTACTCTGGGCACATATATACCCCTGGCTACCTACTCTGGGCACCTATACCCCTGGCTACCTACTCTGGGCACATATATACCCCTGGCTACCTACTCTGGGCACATATATACCCCTGGCTACCTACTCTGGGCACATATATACCCCTGGCTACCTACTCTGGGCACATATATACCCCTGGCTACCTACTCTGGGCACCTATACCCCTGGCTACCTACTCTGGGCACCTATACCCCTGGCTACCTACTCTGGGCACATATATACCCCTGGCTACCTACTCTGGGCACATATATACCCCTGGCTACCTACTCTGGGCACCTATACCCCTGGCTACCTACTCTGGGCACATATATACCCCTGGCTACCTACTCTGGGCACATATATACCCCTGGCTACCTACTCTGGGCACCTATACCCCTGGCTACCTATTCTGGGCACATATATACCCCTGGCTACCTACTCTGGGCACCTATACCCCTGGCTACCTACTCTAGGCACATATATACCCCTGGCTACCTACTCTGGGCACCTATACCCCTGGCTACCTACTCTGGGCACATATATACCCCTGGCTACCTACTCTGGGCACATATATACCCCTGGCTACCTACTCTGGGCACCTATACCCCTGGCTACCTACTCTGGGCACCTATACCCCTGGCTACCTACTCTGGGCACATATACCCCTGGCTACCTACTCTGGGCACATATACCCCTGCCTACATATATTGGGCACATATACCCCTAACTACATATACTGGGCACATATACCCCTAACTACATATACTGGGCATATACCCCTGGCTACATATACTGGGCACATATACCCCTGACTATATATACTGGGCACATATACCCCTGACTATATATACTGGGCACATATACCCCTGGCTACATATACTGGGCACATATACCTCTGGCTACATATACTGGGGACACATACCCCTGCCTACATATACTGGGCACATATACCCCTGGCTACCTGTTCTGTGGACATCTCTACTCCTGGCTACCTGTTCTGGGGACATCTATACTGCTGGCCACCTATTCTGGGGCTACCTATTTTTGGGGAACCACTGCTGTCAGATTGAGTGTATTTTGGGGAACTGCTGCCAGGTGAGAGGTGTCTACCATATTAAGGGGGCATTCTGCCTATTTATGTGAAATGCTGTCTATTTATGTGCCTCATGACTGCTGAATTTGTCTTGGAACATGCTAGAAGGTACCTACTGAGGGAGGGTGGGTGAGCGTGAGCCTGCTAACCTCCATGTACATTTGGCTCCACCCATAACCACGCCCATATTTGGACACGCCCCTTCACCTTAGGGGGCGCATTAATAGTCTTTGTCCCCGGGCGCTGAAAACCCTAGCTACGCCTCTGGGCAGAGATTGGCAGAGATTGACTGGACAAAAAGCAGAGCTACTGTGCACCGCTCTGCTTTTTCCAGGCAGCAAAATCTGCGACTTGTTAAGTCATGGAACTTTGCTGGGCTATTTCTGGGTCATAAATAATGAATAAGCTTAGAACTTAATGCTGAAGATGGCTGCATAAGAAAATAAGATAAATAAAGAGACTTCAGTGTCTTTTTAATACATTTGGCTCAGGAGGCATTGGCAAGAATGTGTAATAATTCATTTCAGACCATCTGAGAAATTGCAAAGCACTATCAAAATGAAACTATATAGCAGCGCTGTGCATTAATTGCAAGGAAGTGGAGATGGTTTTTAATTGATTTTTATAATCAGTAGTAAGAGAACTGACATAACAAGATCCCATCAAGAATTGGCATTCGAATAGACTATATTCCCTACCAACCATATCCTGTAAGGGCTCATTCATATGAGTAAAATATCCCTAGCAGTTTACCAGGAAAACCTCTGAAAAATTTTACCTATAGAAATCTATGGTAACATTTTATTCGGTCATATGAGTTGTCACTGTTGACATTGGGTCTTCATCACCCAGCACTGTGCTGGAAAACAGTTGCATAAAGCATTTATTTGACAATAGATGGTTACAAAATAATGGGATGGCTTTTTTCAGGCATCCATGAAGTATTGTTATTATAACCTCCTAATTTAAGTAAACAGAAGGTGCCCAAAAGTAGTAAAATTATATACCTTCAAGATAGTCAGCCTATCTTAAAGACTAATCAGGAGTATTTTGCAAACAAACTTTTATTCAGTACAGGGACAATGTGTTAGCTCTGACATGGGCTGGTGATAGGCTGCAGTTCATATCACTGTGTATCATTGTATATATTTTTGTACACAGCTCGACCTGCACTAACCCCGACTAAGGCCACATACACACATCAGACCATAGTCTTTTGAAAATGAAAGATCACAGACCAATCTTACCACCCTTCATGTAGTATGAGAGCCATATTCTACACAGTCTTTTCTATGGAGCTGAACTCCACATCAGAAAAAATCTTTGCAGGCTGCTGCACACACAGATGCTGTACAGACACAAAAGATCTGTATCTGCAAAAGATCTGTTCCTGCCAAAAATCCATTTCTGCAAATTGCAATGATAGTCTATGAGATCTGCAGATCATCATACACACATGATTTAACTGACATTCATCTGCAGATCAGATCCACCAGGATGGATTTTCAGATCTGCAGATGATTGCTTGATCTGCAGATGAATGTCAGTTAAATCATGTATGTATGATGATCTGCAGATCTCATAGACTATCATTGCAATTTGCAGGAATGGATTTTTGGCAGGAACAGATCTTTTGTAGATACTGATCTTTTGTGTCTGTACAGCATCTGTGTGTGCAGCATCTTGCAAAGATTTTTTTCTGATGTGGAGTTCAGCTCCATAGAAAAGACTGTGTAGGTATGGCTATCATACTACATAGAAGGGGGTAAAATTGGTCTGTGATCTTTCATTTTCCAAAGACTATAGTCTGATGTGTGTATGAGCCTTAAGCCCGTTAAACAGATAAAACATGTCGGTTTGTGGGCTCATATATGTCTTTGAGCACTATTTGTTTTACGTTTTTGAACAGTTGGAGCAAATTAAAAGGTAACTGTGGGAGACTAGACTGAGGAGAGATCCTCAACATTAGTCACTATATATAAAAATAGGTAGGACTCTCTCTGAACTAGTCACCCTTAAAGTGAACCCAAGGTGGCATTTTTAAATGTTAATAAGGACAAAGAGGCATGTCCTGTGCGCAATGACATGCCTCTGTGTCCTTGTGCTGCAGCTGCCAGCCCCACCAGGCTCTGCTGTCCCCCAGCAAAATATCGCCAGGCTAGCGACAATCTGCTTGTCGCTAGCCTGCTATTTACCTGCGCTTTTCAATCCATCAACAGGATCCCCCAGCCGCTCCCTGCCATCGCTAGCTTCCTCCAATCGGAAGCTAAGCCGCGACTCATGAAGATGTACGTCATCCTGGGTTAAGCTAGTGGACGTGGGGGGTGGCATCTTTGGATAGCATACCATTCCTTGATGTATTGGTAAAAGTCAACCAAGGAGTTATATCGACCACCCTGTACAAAAAACCTGCAGACAGAAACACTCTTCTTCACTATAAGAGTGCACATCCTAGGCATTTGATCAATAGTTTACCGATCTCCCAATACCTACGGGTCTTGAGAATCTGTTCTGACCATACAGACCAAGCAATACAAATACAGGAGATGACTGATAAGTTCAGGGCTAGGGGTTACCCTCCATCGGTTCTCACAAATGCTCTCATCGGTTCTCACGTGAAAGAAAAGACGGTTTAACCGTCTGGACACCCTCAAGTGAGCGCATCCCATTTGTCCACATTCATAGCCACATAAGATTCACTAAGAGAAATTTAAATGTCCTACAATCAGACGCTTCGCTGTCACCTGTGGTGCAACAGTGTCCTCTCGTTGCATACCGCAACAGCAAAACACTGCGCAACAGCCTCATACACGCCGATCCATGTGAGAAATACATGAAAAAACCATTCATGTTTTCACAAAGAGAAGGGTTCTATACTGTAGATGTTACAATTGTAACATCTGTGTGTAACGATTGTGGAATTCTCTTTGTGGTCAGCGCACAGGATGTGCGCTGACACTGCGGAAATCCTCCACAAGCGTATAATTTGAGAGAACCCAGCAAAAGGTGCAACGCACCTGTAGAGGGAGATTCCTGTCGGCAGATGGAGCTGTGGAGTGCAGAGGAACAGATCCTCTGCCCTGCCACAGACGCCAGACAGAAACTGTACGAAGGGAAGAACGCAGGGCAAGATAGCCCGTAAAGAGAGAGTGTAAAGCGACAGAGTGTATGTGTGTCCACCAATCTAGTCACCACCCAGCGACAATGAACACACAACCATGAAAATCAGGCGAGAAGGCAAGGGATGGCGACTGCTAACAGCGACACAAGACTGAATAAGCACAGAGGAGGATTGTATGTATGTCCACCAATCCAGTCACCAACCTGCGACGGCGGACACACAACAGCGGAAACCAAGTGAGAACGCAATCGCAAGGGAAGCGATTGCGAATGAGAATGAGCACAGGGACAGAATGTATGTGTGTGCACCAATCTAGTCGCAAACCCGCGACGGTGCACACACAACAGCAGATACGAAGTAGGAACGCAATCGCGAGAGAGGCGATTGCCAGAGGTGACACAAGGCTGAAGCAAGACAGGGCACGAGAGTAGCAAAGGCACAGCAAATCATACAATGAGAAGATAAGGAAAATAGCAAACGCTAACTAAACACGAACACCGCACTCATTCGCAACAGCTCAGCATGTTAAGCACAACAGAGACAAGCACGCCTAACTAACCACTGACAGACAAACACGAAACAGAGGACGGGAGCGCTTGCTTAACGGTTACCTCACCGAGCCTCCAGCAAGCGTTCGTATCAGACAAGACAGATAAACGAAAACAGGAATAAGTGAGAGATACGATCCACCGCTCTTCCGCCAGAGTGAGTGCGATCTAAATAGGGAAACAGAGTTAGCAGGATCCACTGCTCTTTCCGCCAGAGCGAGTGTGATCCAAGTAAAGCAACAGAGCTAGCAGGATCCACTGCTCTTTCCGCCAGAGCAAGTGCGATCCAAGTAAAGCAACAGAACTAGCAGGATCCACTGCTCTTTCCGCCAGAGCAAGTGCGATCCAAGTAAAGCAACAGAGCTTAGCAAGATCCACTGCTCTTTCCGCCAGAGCGAGTGTGATCCAAGTATAGAAACAGAAGGAGCTACCAGTAACAACTGCTGCTCTGGTTAGCACCCAACAGACAGACAGAACAGGCAATACAAATATACAACCTGACTGAACTAGAGGGGTGTCTAATACAGCCCCCAGAATTACTCTAAGTTAGCTAACAATCCAACAGAGAAGGCTGACACTCCAGGAGTGAGTTACAAACCGTTATGACCAGCGAAGCCTTCTGGTCAGCAGCAGGCTTTTATACTACCAGGCCTCAAACGAGACAGCTGAGCAATTTGCATGTATGCAAATCCCTCAGCAAAGCAACTATGAAAGTTGCAAGATGAAGCCAGGTCTCTTTTCCAGAGACCTGCATCTCTCAGACATAAGGAATGGTCAAACAGCTGGCTGCCTGTGCAGCCAGCTGAGCGGATCATTACACTGTGACTTTGTTCTGCAGGGCCCTACTTTCCCTCACCCCCATAACAGCAAAGAGTATAGGATCAGGGGATACCTTAACTGTAACACCGAAGGTTGTATATACCTTCTCAGATGTCCATGTGGCTTGTGTTACATGGACAAAACTGGTGGCGTTTTCAAAGTTCGCTTCCAAAAGCATAAGAGCGATATACGTATTGCCATCAAAAATTCCATTGAAGGGAAGGAGATTGACCCCAGTAAACCTGTGGCCATGCATTTTGTAAAAAGCAAACATTTGACTAGTGGCCTCAGAGGTAATGCCATTGAAAATGTCCCCAGACCAAGACGCGGACTTGACTATGACCGCACACTCCTTCAACGTGAATGTTTTTGGATCCATACACTTGAGACGGTACAACCGCATGGATTGAATTCATATAACTCCTTTACAAGTTTTATGTGAATCTGACCACTGTGCACCATTTACCCTCTTTTTACCCTCCTCCTTCAAGAAAAGGAGACTTATTAATCTCTGATTGCTGATATGTATCTGGTTGTCCATTTGATTCTTATGTGGGGATAATTAGAGAGTTCCCAGCAGAGATTGACATAATTTTGCATATACCGTATATACTCGGATACAAGTCTACCCCGTGTATAAGTAGACCCCAATATTTGACCCTCATAAGCTCGAATTTTTCAATCACTCGTGTATAAGTCTATCCAGCAAAGTTAATGGCTGCACATGGGGATCAGGATGGGTTAATTGATGCATTGCATAAAGTATTGTAGTCATTAACCTCTCCTGAAACCCCAAGTACAGCCAATAACTCCTCCAGGACACACATTCAGCCATTAACCCTCTGCCTGTAGCTCCCTCCTCCCCTCCACCATCACCAAACACATGCTGCCTGCAACTTCCCCATACCCATGCTGCTTGTACAGTAATTCCTCCTTTCCTCCCACCCACCATCACCCAAAGGGGACCCCTGTCTCCATTTCACCCCTCTCCCCCACCCACCATCACCCAAAGGGAGCCCCTGTCTCCATTTCACCCCTCCCTCCCACTATCACCCAAATACTTGATGCCTGTGTAATTCATCTCAAAGGGGGCTAGCTGTCTCCAATTCCTCCTCACTCTGTGTAATCCTGTGAAAAGTGATTCCCGCAGTGAGTAGCTGTCACTCACCCTCTGTGTGCGCAGCTGCCTTTCTTTTCCCTTCACTCGCTCTGGATGTGCCAGCTTTCTTCCCTGTTGGGTGGCGGGGGGAGCCTGTTGATGAACTTGTTTATACAAGTTTAAAAGCCATTTTTTCTTAGATTTTTCTAAAATCAATTTCTCAAAAACTACAAGTCCAGTTTGAAATTTTTTTTAACTTGTTTCCATGGAAACACAAAAATCCACGCAGTTCGTATCGGGGGGTTGTTCGAAAGTCGGGCGTTCGTAAGTTGGGGACTACTTGTATTTGATGTCTTAGCTTTGGTTTGGTTTTCCTCCATTAAGTTTCCTGCCCCACAGTAGACTTATGTTCCCAGCCTCCTTCTTCTTCTTCTTCTTTTTTTTTTTTTAAAGCCTTAAAGTGAACCTCCGGACTAAAAATCTACTCAGCAGAACTGAAAAGGCTTGGTGTTTCTTTAACAGTTTCACAGCATCAGAACTTTGTTTTTCTTACCAAAGCATCATTTTTAGCTGCATTTTTAGCTAAGCTCCACCCATCAAAGAAAAAAAGCCTGGGCTTTTTTTCCGATGCTGTGCAGAGCATGATGGGATTTCCTATGTTGTTGTTCACGTTGCCTAGCAACTGGGAGAGGTGCTCAGGACACAGGACAGTTGGAACTGTGTCTCATGCTCCCTGTCACCTCCTTTCAACCAAAAAGATGGCTGCCCTCATGAAATCAAACATTTGCCTGTTCTTTTAAAACAGTGCGGGTAAGAGATTATATTGCCTATCTATTTTAATTAACATAACTAATGTAACTTAATGACAGTATGTTTGTTTAGGCTGGAGTTCCTCTTTAAAGAGGAACAGTAGAGAAAATAAGCTAATTAATAAAATGTAATGCATAAAATTGGTTATTTTTTACAATACAAATGTATTAATTATTTAGTGAGTGTTTGCCCAAATTTACATTCTGAAATGTACCACATGTGTTGACATCTTTATTCCTGCTAGGTGATGTTTGCCGAAAGTTAATTTACTGAAAGTTTTATGAGGCAGATATTACCTGCTTGGCATTTCGAAAAAGCTGTTATTTGCCACATTGCAAGAAGTAGGAAAAACAGAGGCGCCAGCTTGCTCCCGCCAATATTTTTGCCTGATGAAGCGGGCGGTGTACCTGTGAAATGCGTTGCAATTCCCCTGTTGTCCCCCTTATTTTTTGGAGTCAAAGAAATAAAGAAAAGTCATTGTTTTATCGCTATCGAATTGTCGAGTCTTCTGTGGGGAGGTAAGTCCACCACAGGACAGGACAAGTTTCTCACATGACTACACAGTGGTTGCTTTGGAGGTAACCAAATTTTGTGAGTACAATTTCGCATAACAATACAATTTCCCAACTTACTGAACTATAGTGGGCTCACGCTGCTTGTCCCCTTTTTGTTTTACATTGCAGCAAGGTTCACAGACAGAAACTGTTAGGGCCATGGCCTTGACATCACACTGTGGGAGGGGTTTCACCACAATATCAGCCATACAGACCGTCCTGATGATCTATTCATGAAAAGGCAAACATTTCTTGTGGGAAAAGGGGTATTGACTACTGATTGAGAAGAAGTTCATACCTGGGTTAAATTTCCTCGTTAATCATGTTTAAAGTGTACTTGAACTCAGAACTTCCTCTCTGCTCTAAAAGATAAGCCTAATAACCTTTAAAAAAAACATTTGTTTGTACAGCTGATACAAATCCTGTAAAAAAATCGGCAGTGTGTTCACTTCCTGCTTTCAGGGAAGCAGACGTAGGGTTAACATCCTGTGTTTACAAATTAGCAGCTCTGCTGCGGCAGAGGAGATTCCTGAGCTGACGCCGCTGAGAGATCAAATTACAGTGGTGATTACTCACAGATGAGGGGGAATTAGGCAGCCTAAACTCTCTAAATACATACAGGGTGCATTTATCTATGTTTTCCTTCAGTCCTATGCAAGAGTTCAGGTCCACTTTAAGACATAAAGACAATTATGTCTTCCATAAAAAAAGTTAATACCTAGAATTTTTATTCCCAAGATGAATGTTTTTCTATTCTTCAGTTTCTTCAAAGTTCTGACCATGTTTCTCAGCATACATATGATATGAAATCGCCGCCGGTAGACTTGGGCGCAGGATACAGCCGATACATGGCTTATCCTGCTGCTGCACAAGTCCTGGCGGCGTTAATTACTATTCCCCCTCTAAGTTGACGTGGATGGTGGGGGAATGATGTAATTCAGCTTTCAGCTATTGCTGGAGGCCATATTACAGTGTTTTAAAAGTAACTTCAACTCTGTCTTCTGACAGCACCGAAGTTACTCACTGAGCGCAGCTACAGCCGTAATTTCTATTACGGTCTATCGTGGCGCCAGCTGTGCCCAAATCTCCTGCGCTGTGATTACAGCACTCTGTTTCTCATCAGTGTTGCTCAGTAGGATTTCGAATATCCGAACTACCCAGATAATCCGAACTTTTTCCACTATCCGTACTTTGAATAGCAATTCGGATATTTTTTAAAATCCAAATAAACTATCCGAGCAAACTTGGATTTCCCATCTGAAATACGGGCGGATAGTTAGCTCAGATAGCCGAGCAGGAGCCAAAATCACCTTCAATGGCAAAAATCCCTTTCGAAGGCATCCAGGCCGAGAGAGAGAGAGAGAGAGAGAGAGAGAGAGAGAGAGGGAGAGAGAGAGAGAGAGAGAGAGAGGGAGAGAGAGAGAGGGAGAGAGAGAGAGGGAGAGAGAGAGAGGGAGAGAGAGGGAGAGAGAGAGAGGGAGAGAGAGGGAGAGAGAGAGAGAGAGAGAGAGAGAGAGAGGGATATTGGGTTCGGATATCCGAGTTTACTCGGATACCAAAAAGTTCAGATTCGGATATCTAATTCGGATCCGGATATCTGGGTATCCGGATCCGAATCAATTCGGATTTTAAAAAGGGGTATCCAAGCACCCCTGTTTCTCATATTGCAATCTTCTGTTAATATGGACTAATGAGAGTGTTTGGCAGCAAATTCAAATGTGGAATATCCCATGGAAAGTAAGGGGGAGCAATTGAATTTTTCCACTGAATTTATATACCGTAGCTCTACACAACATATAACTGGCAACTCCTAGTGAGAAATTCAAATGGGGCACCTATTCAGCATTGTTTGTGGGTTGCAGCAGGATCAGCCAGTGACTTCCTATCAAGATAAGATAAGAGAACAACAGGGAAAGAAGAATAGAAGCCCGCAAAGACAGAAAAACGGAAGACAAAAGAATCAAAGAACTTGAAGAATAGCAGAAAGGGCCCTTTTCAACTAGCAATCGCAATCACAAATCACAAACACCAGCGATTGCGATTTTTCATTAATTCTGTTATGCGATTGCGATTTGTGATTTTCATTTGCATTGCATTATCATTGTAAAAATCGCTCCAGCAAGCGATTGCGATTTGCGATTAGCAATTTCCAAATCGAATCACTGTAGTGGAAAATACTTCTCGTGATTTCTATGATAAAGTAACAACTCTAGCGATTTAAAAATCACTAGCGATTTGCGATTTTGCGATTCAGCAATCACAATCGCTCTAGTGGAAAAGGGCCCAAAGAAGTATCAGATGAAAAAAACTGAAAAACATAGAAACATACAGTAGAATAACATTACTGCATATAAGTAAACAGACAAATGAAGGATGCAGATAAAAAAAATAGAAGAGTATAGATGAAAAAAAGAAGACAAAGAATTTTTTAATAAAATATTAAACTGATTTTTTTATTTAAAATAAAATTCAAATTTACTGTAAATAGGAAGAGGCTCCAAAATCAACCCCTTTACCTACCAGTATATGTATCTGGGAGTTCCCAGATTCCACACACTTATGTCTCCACCTCCCACTCTCCTGGTGCCTACCCTCATCTGTGCATTGGTAGCTACACCCGCCTCTCTAAGCACAAGGTGGGAATGCACTTCTTGTCCTTAACACTGGACAAGGGCAAGCTGGACAGTTGAAAGAATTGTCAATACACTTTAGCAGATTGTCCCTTAACCTCCTTAGCGGTATGCCCAGACACTGTGTCAGGCATGCCGCTGCAGAGGTTTTCCTGCCGATCAGGACCCACCTGAATTAATTTATTTGTTTAATTGTATCCATTAGATACTAGCTACCACTAGGCTAGCTAGTATTGTCTGCCGTCACCCATCGATTGGCCGCAAGCCCCCCCATTTGCCCGCTAGATACATTACCACGCTGGGATCCAGCGATCTAGCAGCCTCCCGCTTAGCTCTGGTCCTCACTATAGGGAGGATCGGGACAGCGCATGACGTCATGTATGATCCTCCCCATAGTGAAGACTGGAGCCAAGCGGGATCCAGGCAGGGTAAAGTATCCAGCATGCAATTTTGGGGGGGATCGGGGGGTTCCGGAGGTGCCGGCAGACAATACTAGCTAGCCTAGTGCTATCTATGTGTATGTAATTGATACAGTTAAACAAACAAATTAGCACGGGGGGACTGAGTGCAAAACCTCCTGAGCAGCGTAACGTCAGGAGGTTAATGTTATTGGCCATGTGGACTGGTATTGCTTAGGAGATGGAGCCCCACGTTAGTAGCAGGCAGTCAAAGTATCACTGTAAAGCTGTCAAAGCATTTATTTAAAGCATACGATACAATATAGATGATTGCTGTTTCATTGTAGCTATTTTTTATCTTTACATGCTTTATTAAGCATCTTTTAGTGATACAAGCAGGAAAGTATGACATAATGTTTCCCTGAAAAAGACATTTTGACTTGGTGCACGAAAGTCAATAATATTTAATGTTAGAGTAAATGCTGCCAGAAATCTGTCTGCCACACTAGGTTTATTTCAGCCAGGAAAATAATCTGCTTCAGTTCTTCTGGCATCCAGTGGAGTAGCATTCAATTAAATGAAGTGCCCGGGTACATTTCCTGTGCCCAATATAGATGCATCTCCTGGACCTCACCTCTTTTCTCTATGGTTCAAGAGGCTCATTTACAATATTAACTACAGATGAATACTGGCTGATTGTGATACATTTATGCACTGGGTGAATTGTGCAGCAGTGTGCTGTCATTGAGGTATATTAACCGCTTCTGGACAGTGGTGATTGAAATCTACGCCCTGTTTGGAGGCTGTTATTCCTGGTAGGGCATAGATTTCACCTCACCGCCGAGCGTTTTCACCACTCTCTTCGCTCCTGCCAATCTGTCACTGTCTCCCCACTGCAACCCACTCGCCCTGCTGTCGGTTTGACAGCAGAGCTCCGTGAGTCAGTCAGGAGCCACTTTTATTGGCTTCAGACCCTGTCATCAATGTGAGCGAATTGATAGATAGATAGATAGATAGATAGATAGATAGATAGATAGATCGATAGATAGATTGATGTAGGCTATTCCCAGGGTGCACAATCACAAGACGTTCCAAGGATTCATCAAAGCACCTGTGTGTGTGCAGGGAATGATAGAACTCTGCAAAAATGTTCCCCATGTTGCAGTCTCAAATACAGCTTGGATGACATCCAACTATCTTTTGACACCCCGCGGACACGTTATTACCTTTATTAAGACCCGTTTTGGTTTTGTTCTTATGCAAGGGCCTCTTTGGTCATGGCATATGTGACATGATGAGATAGACACATGTATGTACAGTGCCAAGCACACAAATAACTATGCTGTGGTCCTGTGTTCCTGAGTGATTGCTACATTGTATACAGGGGATGATAAATGCATTTATTTTGTGAAATGATTACTGCATTTGCTATGGTAGTAGATTAGTGCAATTTATATGTGGGGTGATTGCTGCATTGTATAGGGGGGTGATAAATGCATTTATTATGTGAGTTGACGAAAAATGGCGGTTTCTCAGCATCATTTTCATGCAGGGGTTCCCTGAGATTTGAAAAAAAAAATTAAGGGTTCCTTGGCCCAAAAAAGGTTGAGAAAGCCTGTGCTAGAGGGAGGAAAGGTAATTTGATAACCAAAATAGGCACTACTTATTCACATAAAGGCCCGAACCCACTACGCAATATTTTCAACGATTTCCTAATTTGTTCTCGCCCACTTTATCTTTAATATACTACACCATTGTGGGATCTCGATTTCTCTTTTTGTTTTTACAAATATTAGAAATCACTGGGGCTAGAGCAGGGATGTCAAATCGGTCTTTCGAGGGCCGAGGTCCTCACACTTTTTTGACATAGTTCAAATTAATTGATGGGTCTGAATCAGGAAAGGTGTGGTCCATCAGGTAGAACACATTCCTCTCTTTCTCAGTCCATCCTAAACACTGGCATGGATCTGGCCCTCGAGGCCTGGAGTTCGACACCTGTGGGCTAGAGGAAAGGTTCATACACACACACACTTTTTGTTAAACTCGATCCTGTGTATGGCACTGGAGGGAACGCATGCTGTGCAGATACATCTTTCTGGTATACCAGAGCGAGTCATACTGCTGCTAAGAGAAGGAGGATGACGGTGAAACATAGAATGAAGTGGCCTCTAGTACAAGGAGTAAAGAGGGGGGCAATGGCCCATATTCAGTTAGCTTTTTCTTTTGAGTTTTCTCCTAGGTGATATTTTCATACTTTGCCAATAAAATACCTTCTAAGCCACCACAAGCAGGAAATACTCAAAATTATTTTGATAGTAGTTTATTACCAATCTTGGGTTACTTTTTCAATTGCACAGTACTGAAAATTTGATTTAAAGGAGAAAACTCAAGAGAAAACATTAATTGAATAAGTGCCAATGTGTTCAGCCATTGCTGTTCCTTCAAGATGTGTCCAGCCATTGCTGTTCCTTCAAAATGTGCTCAGCAATTGCTATTGCTTAAAGAGCGACCATGGGGGGCACCTGTACGTCTAGTAGAAGGGGCCCCAGATGGCTGCCTTGGCCAAGTTGCATCCATCTTGTGTGTGTAGCTTCAGGTATGGTGGAAAGGTCAGGGACAGTGTTAGGCACCAAGCAAGACATGGGTACAAAACTGAAAAACCACAATAAAAAGCTAAAAGGAGATCTAATTATTTCCTACTTTAACCACTTCAAGACCAAATGGATTTTCACATATCAGTACTGCTCCCATTCATTTGCCAATAACTTTATTACTAATATTCACACCTACATGATCTATATATTGGGGTTTTTTTCAGGACAAATTAGGCTTTTAGTGTGTGATAATTTTATTTAGTAACTATCTTATTTTCAGTGCATTTTAAAGAGAAAAGTAGAGAGAAAAAACTGAAAAACACTATTTCTCCACTTACATCCCATATAACTTTACTATAAACAGTGCTAACTGTAAGTTAAAGATGCTAATTTTATTTGCTTATTCATCCTGGTTATAACAACATTTAGGGCCCGTTCTCACCTGAGCGGGAATCGCATGATTCCCACTCACGGCAAACCGCTAGCGGTTCTGCAAGAACCACTACACAATGTAGCGAGTGGCAGTGTTCTCACTGCCGCGGTTGCGGTTAGCGATAACTGCAACCGCGCTGCATGCAGCGGTTTGCCGGCGACGAGCGTTCTGCGATTAGTGATCGTGGTTAGCATGCACAGCAGTGCCGCAGTGTCCAGTGATTTTTCCGCGCTAATCGCGGGAAATTCACTCCTGCAAAACGCCGGCGGTAATCGCCGGTGTTCTGCGGTTCTAAGTGTGAACGGACCCTTAGATTATGTTCCTAGCACAATGTATGGTGAGAATATTGTATTTGAAAATAAAGGTGTCTTTTTTTCTGTTTTTCGTTTTTGTTTTCTCATTATACACTATTGATGATTATAAGACCTTATTTGCAAAAATAATAGTAATATATCCTCATGGCATACATATTTAAAAAGCCAAGTTTCTACGGTAACAATATATGTTGTTTCTTTTATATTCTGTCACTTCGTTTTCATTTTACAAGTCTTTTATTTTGGTACAGCATATGCAAAAATTTTATTGCCTTTAATTCAGTTTGTGACTAAAAAGAATACACAAGACATGGGCCTCAACCCTAAAACTTCCTCAACTCTATTCTATTACTTATCATGGTTAAAATGCTACTACATATGTCTCTTGTAGTTTTGCTAAAACTTTCCCAAATTTGATCATAATTTAGAAAATGACTTTTTTATGTTGGATTGAGTTTGTCCGTACCTATTTTTTAGGTGATATGTGTCCAAGCTTTAAAGACACACCAAAATGTATACTACAACTAGTCTCGGTTAAAAATGTTACCATATGTGCCTCATTTAGTAACAAACTGATGGTGCACAAATATACTGGACGTTTATAAACGTCCAGTTGTCATTAAGTGGTTAAATAAAAGTTTGTATTTATTACTTTCTCTCTGTCCTTGTTAAATAAATGTACTGACTTCCTTTTGGGACAGGATGTGTTTTTGAACATAGACAGCAGTAAAAAATCCAATTGAGGTTGCAACCTTTTTCCACATTACACAAAAGTAATTTTTCAGGTGGAGCTAGGATTGAAATTAAAATTATTCACAACTGCAACAAAAACTTTCTGATTACAAATTAAAGAAAATGAAGGCTAATTAAGTCCCATGAAGCTTTGTTTACCATTCTCCAGGTACTCACAGAGCTGAGACCATAAAGCATGGCAGCAGCAGACAACTCTGGCTGAACCCCAAACAAGCTGTCAGTTCTGGAAAGTCCAAGGAGCGTCAGAACAATACTTACTTCTATCACTAGGGTCATCCTTCACAAGCTATTTATGAGACCCTTTTGCATTTTTTCCTTGTTTTGCTTTTTAAAAGTAATCCCTTATTTTTGTACTTTTTTTTTTTACTTAATTACAGGATATGGGTGTATTTACTAAAATGTGTTTAGAGTTTTCAGAAGCAGGTCAGTTACCATTCCTTAACTACCAGCTATATTTATGTTGTTGTAAACTGTATGTTAGAGTTCATCCTGCCACACCTGTCTTGTACTAACAAACTACAAACTCAAGTTAACTCAAATCTGTAGTGAAATATTAAAAAAAAAGTCAGATACTCACCTATGGAGAAAAAAGGCTCTGGATCTCATAGAGTCTCCCCTTTCCTCTCTCGGTATCTGCGTTCCAGCGCTGTCCCCAGGTTTAAATTTGCCGTCTCTCCGGGAGCACTCCCAGCCTGGCAGACTATGCAAAATGGCAGGGAGTAGTTTCATATTTACCTGTTCCGGACGCTGGATCGGCTCTCCACTTCCTCTACCACCTCACATCTCCATCCACAGAGCGACCGATGTAATGCTGACATCTCCTTCTGGTCGTCAGGACCGAAAGTAGGAGACAGTGTTGCAGCGCAGCCCGCTGGTGTAAGAGTGGTGGTGAAAGAGTCTCTTTGTCCATCACCCCTCTTCCACCACTGGGAAACTCTGACACAATCCTCTGGAACCTGATTACATTTCATATAATGTGATTTGGACCAAGAACAGGATGTCGGCATTAAAGCACCACTGGTGGAGACAGGGGAAGAGGAGAGCAAATCCAGCGTCCGGACAGGTAAATATGAAACTGCTGCCTACACCCACCCTGCATTGGGCTGTATTAGCCCAATGCATGCGCGGTTTAATCGCGCATGCGCTGTACTGTCACGCTGGCCGCCATGATGACGTGAGGCGGCCGGCGTAGTGACGTCGGCGTAGTATGCGGAAAAGGAGCTCGACACTCGGGCCGAGTGTAGCCGGGAGCCGCGGGCCAACCATTTCTGGAAGAGGCACTGGGAGAAGACCCGGATATACGTCGTGGGACCTCCCGACCAGCACTGAGCTGCAGAAAGCCCCGGGTAAGTTCACATTTTTATTCTAGTTTGAGCTCGGAGTCCCTTTAAGTTTTAATGTTCTATGCAAAATTTCATTGTAAACTGTAAAGTTAGAGGACTTTTTAAAAAATATTGTTCTGAGACAACTCAGCATATTCCAGGCTGTGAAGCTTATAAGATTATTCTAGTTACAAGAAGACAAAACATTCTTTGTTTATGCTAAGAAGCATCTTTCAAATGTCAAGGTTATAAGATAAGTGTACTGTGTGACTGGAAACCAGTTTTAAAAGTCACATTAATGCAGCAATCTTATATATATATATATATATATATATATATATATATATATATATATATATATATATATATATATATATATATATATATATATACTGTATATATACTGTATATATATACATTTGCTCAGTTATTACACATAAATATTAAGAATCAATACAGACCTTCTAAAGAAAGAAATAGTTATTGTTAAACCCTATAATTACAAATAATAGAATGTATTACTTTGAAATACATTTAAAAGCTGGATTCTGCCAGTGATGCTTTGGGTCTGTGAAACGTTTTCGTGGGATTGTTTTGGTTCTGGAGGATTGTTGACATGTAATACAAGGCCGTTACAGCCAGCAAGAAAAGATAAGATTTCCCAGCCAGAGAAATTCAAAATATGAAAAATATAAAACAATAGAAGGGGTTTTCTCAATTAGTTAAAGATGTTAAAATGGTGACATCTGGCGGTTGAAAATATTATATTCATATCTTCTTAGGAAAGGCAAATATATAGAAAATGATTTTATATTATTACATTTTAATATGCAATTATATCTTATATGATTAATTGTTTTAAGAAGAATTATATAATAAGCTTTATATTTAAATAAGTATATTAGAAGCACTCTATGTTTTAATAAGCCTTAAATTGTTGAAGACTCTCACAGGTCTGGTTACAGTGTCAACCTGACCAGTCTTATTTCTGGGAAAGAACAGACACATTCCAAACGAATTAGCAGAAGGACACATTATCAGAAATGCGTAATAAATGACATTGTTTACTGTTTGGAAGTTCAATGTCTGGGGCAAAAAAGTCAACCAGCAGACAAGATGGCTGGTGACGTCTATTTTTAATCAATTGCGTCAGAAATGACCTAATCAGAATTAATAAACAATAATATTATGATTTAGGTATTCAAAACATGATAAAGCATTGACGCACGGAAGCTTTAGCCATTCAGAACCTGGGTTTCAGGGAAATTCCAGTTTAGGCAGTCATATTGCATCCAATCATTATAAAAGTAGGAGCTGAAAGCTCATAGTTTGCAGAAGCCCAACAATCCCCTGAGAAGACACATGAGGCAGAAGCTACCTTCCCACACGTTGTTCTAGATGCTGAAGAGATGACAGAGAAAGGGTAATATGCTTAATATTCTGGTGATTTACTTTATTAATTTTTTATGTAAAATCATATACTGAGTGCTCTGGTTCATTTCAAGGTATACTGTCAATCTATAATTACTGTTATAGAGGGTTCAGACCCCACTATGCCGGATTTATATGATAGCAACGCTTTAAGGGCTGGTACTTTACTGAGTTAGCAATCATAAAAAAGGCAAGAACAGCTCAGGTTTTTGACACCACAATATCCAGTAATTCAATTTTTGGCTATGATGGTGCGCTGTGCGCCCTTTTTTAAACACTTCACCCCTATGAGATTGGTATCCCCACTAGCTGAGGGGCTTATCCACATGTCTGTAGATATGTGGAACCAACAATCACATTTTTTGAGGCCCTATTTCCACTGAATGCATTGCGATGAGTTGCATCGCAACGCAATGCAACTCAACGCAATGCATTAAAGGGAACCTTAACTGAGAGGGATATGGATGTTTCCTTTTAAACAATACCAGTTGCCTGGCAGTCTTGCTGATCTCTGGCTGCAGTAGTGGTGGAACTACACACCTGAAACAAGCATGCAGCTGTAACGATCGGTGTCAGCACACAGAGAGAATCTGATTATTGGTGATCTGCAGTATCACCAAGTATACAGATTATACCTGATTATTGATGATCTGCAGAATCACCGATAATCCAAGTATAACTAACCTCTGGACACCTATATAGTGTGAGTGCTTGGTGCAACAGTAATAACTTTGAGTAAGACCACCCGAGGCGCAGGTGGTCTTTGGCAGTATGGCCGGTACTGCCTTTTGGGAAACACAGAAACCTTCCAGCAGCCTGAGACCTCCAAAGGGGTGGAGTCCCAGGGTGAAGGTAGGAAGGACCTGAGAGTGAGTGACACCTGACAGGTGGACGTCACTAGCAGGTCTGGAGACTATCTCCGAAGGAGGGAAATAGCTCTCTGGGTCGGGCAAGCCAGGTCGGCAACACACAGACAGACAAGGTACAAAGACAGAAGACTGATTCGGTATCCAAGGCAAGCAGGGCCTGGCAACAGGTAATCAGATATACGTAGGTACCGAATCAGAAAGCAGAGGGATAGTCAGGAATGCAATAGGTCATAACAGATATCAACAATGCCTAGTCTTGGGTGTGAGGTCCGTGGTCTCTACACCCTGGAACTAGTTTGGAGTATAATATGATGGTACAAAGTATTCCTAGACTTGGGTGTGAGGTCCATGGTCTCGACACCCTGGAACTAGTCTGGAGTATAACAGAATGATAACACAGAGTTCCTAGTCTTGGGTGTGAGGTCCGTGGTCTCGACACCCTGGAACTAGTCTGAAGTATAACAGAATGATAACAAAGAGTCCCTAGTCTTGGGTGTGAGGTCCGTGGTCTCGACACCCTGGAACTAGTCAGAAGTATAACAGAATGATAACACAGAGTTCCTAGTCTTGGGTGTGAGGTCCGTGGTCTCGACACCCTGGAACTAGTCTGAAGTATAACAGAATGATAACACAGAGTCCCTAGTCTTGGGTGTGAGGTCTGTGGTCTCGACACCCTGGAACTAGTCTGAAGTATAACAGAATGATAACACAGAGTCCCTAGTCTTGGGTGTGAGGTCCGTGGTCTCGACACCCTGGAACTAGTCAGAAGTATAACAGAATGATAACACAGAGTCCCTAGTCTTGGGTGTGAGGTCTGTGGTCTCGACACCCTGGAACTAGTCTGAAGTATAACAGAATGATAACAAAGAGTCCCTAGTCTTGGGTGTGAGGTCCGTGGTCTCGACACCCTGGAACTAGTCAGAAGTATAACAGAATGATAACACAGAGTTCCTAGTCTTGGGTGTGAGGTCCGTGGTCTCGACACCCTGGAACTAGTCTGAAGTATAACAGAATGATAACACAGAGTCCCTAGTCTTGGGTGTGAGGTCCGTGGTCTCGACACCCTGGAACTAGTCAGAAGTATAACAGAATGATAACACAGGTAATCTGGCTCAGTGTGAATTCCCAGGTCCTCCTGGTTCTAACACACTGTTGGATCTGACTAAGGTCTGAGTGCTTCCACGTAAGTGTTCGCAATGGCAGACAACCTAAAAGTGACCAGCAGTGACTATATATAGCGCAGAGCTCTCTGGCGCCACCCATCAGTGATCAACCAATAGTCACTTGCCTTGAGGTCAGCTGACCAACCTGGTCAGCTGATCCCTCCTCGTTTGTCATAAAGGTTCTGCCTCTCAGCGCGCGCGCGTATTCCTCAACCTGTGTGAACTAACAGACCCAGCCACACCAGACGCACGCTGCTGCGGACAAACCGCCGCACTGGACGCGGAATCAGCCGCCTTCCCGCCAGTACACATGGCGGCTTTTCCGCGTTTTATCACAGCAGCTAATTCAGTCTGACTTCAGTCAGAGCACCTTATCTGCATGCTTGTTGAGGGGCTGTGGCTGTAAGTATTAAAGACTCAGGATCAGCAGGAGAGTCAGGCAACTAGTATTATTTTAAAAGGAAAAATCCATATTCTTCTCAGTTTAGGTTGCGTTTATGTGTTAATAGGGCCTTAGGTGTTGTGTTGATCTGCATGCTATCTGTAAGCCAAGTTCTTTTTAAAATTTGCATTGCTTTAAACTACAGCTATGAGCTGCACTCTGATCTAAAAGTATGCATAGAGGTGTTATTTCCAGGTCACAGGTATGGGTAGCTGGAAATGTGGTCAATACAGGGATACATTATATACATATATATATCAGAATCAGAATCGCATTTATTTCGCCAAACACGACTGGGTCGTGCCCGGAATTGGGCTTGGCACAAGAATACAGGGCATGTACATAGAAACATATGAGACAATAGAGCATAGAACATCACAAGAACAATATTTTACATCAATACTTTACAAACACATCTGGTTCCAAACATATACGTGATACCTTTCCAAACACATCAGCCATGTGGTGGTTTATATGCAGAAAGTCATGGGGGGGGGCAGCCTACGGGGGGAGAGAAAGGGCAGAGCGTATAGAATTCAGCGAAATTACAGCTGAGGGGAAGAAGCTGTTTTTGTGTCTCGTGGTCTTTGTGGAGATGGACCGGTACCTTAGATACCTCCGCCCCACGGGGAGCTGATTGAAAAACTGGTGGCCGGGGTGGGAGGGATCCTTGGCAATCTTCAGTGCTCTGGAGCGTAGTCTGGCGTTGTAGAGGGAGTCCAGGGCAGGGAGTGTGTTCCCGATGATTCTTTCCGCTGACCTGATGACCCTCTGTAGTTTGCGTCTGTCGCCTTCGGAGGAGCCAGCATACCATACAAGGATGGAAGAACAGAGGATGGATTCGATGGTTGCGGTATAGAAGTTTGTCAGGAGTTTTTGTGACATGCCGAACTTCTTCAGTTGGCGGAGGAAGTAAAGCCTCTGCTGGGCTTTCCTCTGGGTGGAGACTGTGTTAGCCTTTCACTTCAGGGTGTTGGAGATGGTGGTGCCCAGGAGGCGGGCACAGGGCACACTCTCCACCACCATTCCTCCAATGTGCAGTGGAGGTGGCGAGGGGGCATGTTTCCGAAAGTCAATGATAATCTCAATGGTTTTTGCGTTGTTGAGGACCAGCTTGTTCTCCTTGCACCAGTGGCAAATCCTTTCCACTTGATGGCGGTAAGCCTGCTCGTCATTGTTGGAGATCAGGCCGACTATGGTGGTGTCGTCTGCAAATTTGATTACCTTGACAGAGCTTGCTGAGGATCTGCAATTGTTTGTGTACAGGGAGATCAGGAATGGTGACAAGACGCAGCCTTGTGGAGCCCCTGTGTTGGTGGTCTTTGGTTGCGAGGAGGTGGAGCCCAGCTTTACCACCTGGGATCTGTTTGTAAGGAAGTCATTGATTCACAGTTGGAGTGTGGGGTGGCCCCCGAGCTCAGCCAGATTCTCACGTAGTATATGGGGGCTAATGGTGTTAAATGCTGAGCTGAAGTCGAGGAGGAGGACCCTGGCATATGAATTTGGTTTGTCGAGGTGATTGTAGGCAAGCTCCAGACAGATGTTAATGGCGTCGTCGGTCGACCTATTTGCCCTGTATGCAAATTGTAACGGGTCTAGTTGGGTTTCTGTTTTGTGTTTAAGGAGGGGCAGGACCGCCTTTTCAAAAGTTTTCATTATGACCGATGTGAGGGCGACAGGCCTGAAATTATTGAGGTCGGACGCGCCCTGCTTTTTGGGTACAGGGATGATGGTGGACCTCTTGAAGCATGCCGGTACTCTGCCACACTGTAGGGACTTGTTGAAGACGGAGGAGAGGATAGGAGCAAGCTGCTGTGCGCATGTTTTCAGGCAGGCTGGCTGTATATATATGCATCCCCTATGAAAAAAAATCCAGTAAATATTTGGAGTTTTATTTTTACTATTCTATTCGGTACTTCCGTATTATCCCGTCTGGAAAAGTTGGCAGCTTTTTGTTAAAGTTCTGTTTGCTCCCCAAGGAAGATCTGACCATTTTTGGAAAGCTGAAAGTCCCGGCTTTCTGTTGCACTGGGTCCCGAGTTGGGATGATGCTCAGTTCACAAGTTATGGGGTTTTGAAGGACAGGTGTCCCCTGAACTTGGCTGCAGAAAGTGCAATTACAGAAGTACGGGACAAACCCGATATGATGATAAGCAGCACACCGGTAGGTCTTCTTCTTCCTTCGCAGCATAAATCTGTGTCTTCAAAACTTACCGTATTTCGCGCCGTATAAGACGCTCCGGAATATAAGACGCACCCAGGTTTAGAGGGCAAAAACCAGGGAAAAAAAAAATACTAAACCTGGTGCGTCCATATTCCAGGAGCGTCTTGTACATATCCTTGTGTGTCCTCATGTGTGCTCCTGTGCCCCCCATATCCTCATGTGTCCTTCTGTGTGTCCTCCTGTGCCCTCATGTGTCCTCCTGTGCCCCCATGTGTCCTTCTGTATCTCCCATGTGTCCTCCTGTGTGTCCTAATGTGCCCCCCATGTGCCCTGTGTCCTCATGTGCCCCCCCACGTGTCCTTCTGTGCCCCCCATGTGTCCTCCTGTGTGTCCTCATGTGTGCTCCTGTGCCCCTATATGTCCTCCTGTGCCCCCCATATGTCCTCCAGTGCCCCCCCATATGTCCTCCAGTGCCCCCCATATGTCCCCCCCCCCAGCCTTCCTCCCTCCCACCTGCGTCTCCTGGCCCCCCCTGATGGAAGTGTCAATAGCAGCGGCAACTTACCTTTGGCAGGCTCCTGCGCTGATCCTATATCATCGCGCTGCCCACCCCCCCCCCCCCCCCCCGCTAGCCTCCTCTGCCTCCCCCCTCTGTATCTGGCCCCCCCGGGTGAAGGAATAAGTAGCGGTAGCTTACCTCCGCAGTGCGCCCGCGATGACTGCAGACGTCCGTCTTCCAGGCACTTCTCGCTCTAGTGGCCGGCTTGAACTGATGACGCGCAGTTCAAAGCCGGCCACTAGAGCGAGAAGTGCAAAGGACCCAGTGCAAAGGAAAGCCGAGAATTTCAGCTTTCCAAAAATGGTTAGATCTGGCTTGGGGATCAAATAGAACTTTAACAAAAAGCTGGCAAACTAATACGTAAGTACCTTCTTTTCTATTAAACAGCCTGAATAGGAACTCCACTAAAAACTGCAAAATGCATACAAATTGACTTTACCGCCAGGTACAGGCAGGCCTGGATTTACATCACAGGAGTCTATAGGCACAGATGTCCTGGCACCCTAAACTTCACCCTCCAGAAACCCACAAACCCCCAATGAACCACACCGTTCTGGTTGTTCCAGCTGTCACTTCTCCCTTACCTGTCATAGGTAGCTACAGGCAGCTACAGGTGTCCATTAGGTGGCCAGAGGTACCCACAGTATTACGTAGCTAGTGGTGCCCTGACTTAAGGGGGAATCTTGTCAGTGGAATGCAGAGAGCCATGTGACTAAACTCTCATTTACTCTTCACTCAGGACACAGCATAGAGAACGAGGGAGGCGCTAGGGGAGGAGAGTGAGCCGCTCCTCCATTATCAGATACCTGTAGGCACGTGCCTACAATGCTTTATGGTAAATCCGGCCCTGGGTACAGGCAGGTCCTAGACTGATCTGTAAATTATGTGCTAACATGCTCCCTAATTTCAATGAGAATAGTGATTTTCGGTAAATTAATGCAAATTACCGCACACATTACCACATTATTTCCCGCACGTAGCAATTGATGACTAAAATTTACCACATGCGGTAAAACATGACTAAAATCTACCAGAATTGCTAAATGTCATTACTGCATGCGGTAAATTACCATACATGCGGTAATGTGCTCGAAAACCGGCCAATGTGGGAAAAACATTTTCACTGCACCATTTTATTTGAAAGCAGGGCATTGGCTCCCTTTGTTCTGTTATACTGCATGTTACATAAAGTGGTTGTGCAGACATGACATGGGGACACATGGAAGAGACAGTATCTGATTAGGGAGACAATACACAACAGTGGCGGTTTCAGGAATTTTTTTAAGGGGGTGCTATGCAGGTGCTGGACCAATTTCTGGGGTAGCTGATGCGCGCCGCAGCAAAAAATGGGTGTGGCCACAACCTGCGGCGCTACAAAAAATGCGCGGGTCATGACCGGATGAGGGCAGAGCTAACTGTAATTTAATGTGGACCCGGGGTGAGAGTGATATGGAGGCTGCCATATTTATTTCCTTTTAAACAATTCTAGTTGCCTGGCAGCCCTGCTGATCTATTAGGCTGCAGTAGTGAACTGAATTACACCAGAAACAAGCATGCAGCTAATCTTGTCAGTTCTGACAGTATTGCCAGAAACCCCTGACCTGCTGCATGCTTGTTCAGGGTCTATGGTTGAAAGAATTAGAGGCAGAGGACCAGCACGGCAGCCAGGCAGCTGGTATTGCTTAAAAGGAGATAAATATGGCAGCCTCAATATTATTCTCACCTCGTGTTCCCTTTAAAAGTGCAACGCAAAGACAGAGGGCCCAAGTTTTGGTGACCCTTTCCCGAGAAAATTCACATAATTGTGCAGGTTTTCTCAAGAAAATACACGTAATGTGAGCAGATTTGAACAAAAAACACATTCAATAATTTGGCAGACCTAACCCCAATATGGACAATCGGTAGCAGATATGACCCCAATATGCACAATCGTTAGCAGATATAACCCCAATATGCACAATCGTTAGCAGATCTGCCCCAATATGCACAATCGTTAGCAGATCTGACCACAATATGCACAATCCTCAGCAGATATGACCCCAATATGCACAATCCTCAGCAGTTCTGACCACAATATGCACAATCCTCAGCAGATCTGGCCACAATATGCACAATCCTCAGCAGATCTGCCCCAATATGCACAATCCTCAGCAGATCTGCCCCAATATGCACAATCCTCAGCAGATCTGCCCCAATATGCACAATCGTTAGCAGATATGACCCCAATATGCACAATCGTTAGCAGATATGACCCCAATATGCACAATTCTTAGCAGATATGACCCCAATATGCACAATCGTTAGCAGATATGACCTCAATATGCACAATCGTTAGCAGATCTGACCCCAATATGCACAATCGTTAGCAGATATGACCCCAATATGCACAATCGTTAGCAGATCTGACCACAATATGCACAATCCTCAGCAGATATGACCCCAATATGCACAATCCTCAGCAGTTCTGACCACAATATGCACAATCCTCAGCAGATCTGACCACAATATGCACAATCCTCAGCAGATCTGCCCCAATATGCACAATCGTTAGCAGATATGACGCCAATATGCACAATCGTTAGCAGATATGACCCCAATATGCACAATTCTTAGCAGATATGACCCTAATATGCACAATCGTTAGCAGATATGACCCCAATATGCACAATCGTTAGCAGATATGACTCCAATGTGCACAATCCTCAGCAGATCTGACCACAATATGCACAATCCTCAGCAGATCTGACCACAATATGCACAATCCTCAGCAGATCTGACCACAGTATGCACAATCCTCAGCAGATCTGACCACAATTTGCACAATCCTCAGCAGTTCTGACCACAATATGCACAATCCTCAGCAGTTCTGACCACAATCAGCACCACCTGTTGAAAAAGAAAAACCCATTTACTTACCTACAGTCAGAAGACCTCCTGTCCCCACCTCCTTGTGGCGCGCAGCAACCACGATCCTCTTCCTTCCCGACGTCACGTGACTTCCTGCCTGCATTACCCCCTGCTGAGAGCATGGCTACGGGAAAATGGCCGCCCGAAGCCCTGCACTGCAGATTCGAAGTCTGCAGAGCAGGGCTTTCGGAAGCCATCTTACCGTAGGCCTGCTCTGCTGCTTCGGGCTGCCGCTGTGAACTGACTCGGCGTCTCTTAGACGCCTGAAGTCAGTTCAGCCAGGGGGTGCTTTGGGGGTTCTTGGACAATTCTAGGGGGTGCTTGAGCACCCAAAAGCACCCCCCTGGCGCCGCCCCTGATACACAACAATACAGAGGTGCAACGATAACTTCAGAGTACCAGTGTCCAGGTTTCTCTTGCAGATTACTAATGCTACCCAAGTAAAGCAAACATTCTCCATTTTTGATCAGGGCTACATTTCTAGTCATGTTAATACAATATATTTTTACTCAGTATGCTCTGAGCAGGAATTATTTGCCCATATCCCAGCGATTTATGGCTCTCTGTGGTGCAGGATCCCAGGCTCCAGGTCCACACATCAAGCAGAGGGTAAGATCCACACATTTTACTACACCGCTGTTGAAGCTATTATTGCGCCAACATGTCTCACATAGTGTTTTAGTAGCATTGCGACTCCTTTTGCATGCTTTACTCTTTAGTTTGTTACATTTTGTATTGGTGTTTTCGTTAAACTGAAAAAGGTTAAAATGCTTTGTTTTGTAAACTTCCTAGTTGAACGGGATTATTTTCAGTCAGCTACAACACAAAAGAGACATTTAACATGCAGTGTTTACATTTCTGGTGTCTGCGAAGCTTAAGGCAAATGTCCATATATATACAGTTTGTTTGTTGTAGTTGCAATACTTCCTTCACAATAGGGGCCCTGTTTTGTGCTTGTTAACCTCACAGTTAACAAGGGGTACTACACACTCATACTCACTGACCTAGCACACGCGTACATTTCTGTGCTAGGTCAGTGAGTATGAGTGTGTAGTACCCTTTTTTGCTTATACTGACACCACTGTCTGTGGAAGGATGAATAGTTATTATATGGAATCCTTATGAGTCAATTTTATAATTATTTAAACTAAAGAATGGACATGAGCCGGAGTCTATTTCCACTTGAACGGTGACTTATGACCCCAGTAAGATGGTGGGTGGAATAATTGAGGAGCAAGTATATAAGAAGGATGCACAATACTGGCTTCAGATAATCCTAAGCAAACCCTCCTGAAGAAGGCCAACGTTATTTGTCTGAAACGCGTTGAGGTACAAGTTTTAATTGTAACAAGTGGCAGAGATCGTGGATTGAAGGCGAGTCGCTGTAGCGCGCAACGGCAGCCTGTATACGAAGGTCCAAGGATCTCCATTGGTGATTTCACCCATAAGAGCCAAGTGTGAGCAGCCAGCTGGGCGGAAGTGCGGTGAGCGGACCCGTGCACCTGACATACGGAAGTGACGTATGCCGCATCTAGCCACCAGCGTGGACAGCAACGCCGAGACGGCTTGTTACCAGATACCCACGGCCCCACGGCGGTGAGAACGATAAGGGTAACGGAGCTGGGAGTTGTTTCCATATGGAACTGTAAGTGCATAAACTTTTGTTACCCTCTGAGATATATCCCAAGTTATAAGTTACGGAATAGACTGCTGAAAGGATACTGCTTAATGAAAGGACATATTGGAATAGGTTCCTTGCTGGATACAAGTGAGCCCTATATCCACAATCGGAGTTGTTGAAATTTTTTTATAATTAATTAATTTTTTATGCTCTATTCAATTTTTTGTGCACATTTCTATAAGCATCTTATAGAAGGGCCCTTCTGTTGTAGATGTGTGGGAAGGATTGCAAGAGTGATTGATTGATTGAATCAGAGGGTGATTTTATCTGACTTTTTAAGTTTTTTAATAAAAGAATCAAGCTTCTAGCGTGTGTTAGATCTATTTTATAATTTTGAATCATTTCTTGAGGGTTAAGGGGAGCCCCCAACTAACACACTGCTGCATTTGGTAGAGTACCCCTGGAACTTGGTGACATTGTTTATTCTTCTTCAGAGTTATTTTCCACCAGCCACACTTCGATCGCATTCTCAGATCGCACATGATTTGCTGTTCACAAGGGTGCAACAATTTAACATGCTAATTGTGTTGCCCTTTTTCCACTGTTGTGCTTTAATTTTGCAAACACCCTGCATGCTGAATTTTTTGTGTGTTTGCGATTGGCTTATAATGAGTTTTTCAAATTGCGACTAGAAACACTCTCAGTGTAAATGGAGAAAACCGTGATAACATCACAACGCGTCTTACATCCATGAAACTACCTAAAAGTATAAGCCTACTGACATAACAAAAACTGTGCATTATTTCTGTATGAGTGATTTGGAATGCAATTGTATTACAGGTAATAATTCTTTGTTTCAATTTGACATTAAGAATGAGCTAAAAGTTCTTCTAACATGCTAACAACTCTATGTAAAGGAAGCCATGCTAACAAATGAAATCCACTAGTGGCGGACAAAGCCAACAATGAGCCCCTGTGCAGAATAAATGAAGCAGGCCCCATGTTAGTGGCCTGGTCATAACAGATCATGGTTGGATCCAAATAATGCAGATAAGATAAAAGTACATGAACCTAGGTCACATTCTGTAGGCACTGTATTAATGTAGCACACATTTTAAACTTGTATATGACTGGAGCCAGTATCGTAGCACACAAGTTATTAACATTGTTTCACTTGAGTTTCAGAGAGGAATAGAGATGGCCCGAACGGTTCGCTGGTGAACGGTTTCCGTTGAACTTCGGTGAAGAACTTTATGGCAGTTCGATTCGCCTCCTATACTACATCATTAGGGTCAACCTTGACCCTCTACATCACAGTCAGCAGGCACATTGTAGCCAATCAGGCTACACTCCCTCCTGGAGCCCCCCCCCCCTATAAAAGGCAGGCAGCGTCAGGCATTGGACTCACTCGTGTGCCTGCAGTAATTAGAGAAGGGATAGCTGCTGTGCAGAGACCTATAGAGAAAGCTTAGTTAGGCTCTTGTAGGCTTCTTAGCTTGCTCCTTGCTGATTCTTATTGCTAAAAACGCACCCATCAACAGCTCTTTTGAGAGCTAATCTTGTTCTTGTGATCTTTTTTTTATTTTTGTGTGTGTGGCCCACTTGCATTATATACAGCCCTGTCAGTCAGTCGCAGCTGGCCTTTGGCCCCTTGGTGGTATAATTATTACTACTGTGCCAGGTGCACATTGTAATACCCATCACTGGCACTGCATATACCTACCTGTTGTTCACAGTGCACCCACGTACCTACATGAGCGCACGCAGTGTCACTGTGCTTGTTCAGTACCTGTCTGTGTGGGACAGGTGCACATTGTAATACCCATCACTGCATATACCTACCTGTTGTTCACAGTGCACCCACCTACCTACGTGAGTGCACGCAGTGTGATATACCACTCCGTGCAAACCTGTTATCTGCACCTGTGGGACTGCACATTGTATTATTCAAGTCAGTGCATACCTTTCACTTCATCCCCCCCAATATGGACAAAACAAAAGGCAGAGGCAGGCCACCTGGCAGGTCTGTTCGAGGTCGCGCTGTCGTGATTTCGTGCAGCCCTTGACCAAAGTACAGTGTTCAGAAGAAGGCACGTGCCATCAACCCCCAATATTGTCAGGACGTAGTTGACTATTTAACACAGAACACCTCATCTTCCTCAGCTTCCGCACGGAAGCGTGACATATCTTCCTCCTCCTGCTCTGATTCTTGCACCCCATTTAACACTCAGTCGGCCGCCACCACCAAAGTGCCATAACCCCAGGGCTCAGCGGTGTGGACATTTTTTTGTATGTCTGCCTCAGATGAGAGCAATGCCATCTGTACTCTCTGCCACCGAAAATTGAGCCGTGGAAACACCAAGACCCGCGTAGGAACAACTACCATACGAAGGCACATGATTACAAAGCACAAACTGCAATGGGATGACCACCTAAGCAAAGGAGCACACAAAAGCAAAGCCACACACCGCAGTGGAAGATACCAGGCAGAATTTTTTTCTCAAAAACGGCGATACCTAAACTGTACCGTTATGTTGAAAGGCAAGTGGTGACATCTCTGGCACACAGTGTTGGGTCAAGGGTCCATCTGACCACGGATGCCTGGTCTGCAAAGCACGCTCAGGCCTGCCCAAAGACTAAGACAGTCCCCACACACAGCATCTCTGCCTGCACGCCGTGTGACTGCCTGCCCCAAGACTAAGTCGCTCCCCACACAGCATCTCTGCCTGCAGGCCGGTTGACTGCCTTCTCCGCCACCACCAACAGGGTCCAGAACTCCAGGTGGATTCCTGAATTTTTAAAGACGCTAATGGTTGTAGTGCGTGTACATGCCTGCCTAATATTTCAGCTGCAACAACAAAACAAAAGGCATGTACATGTGCCAATTCCCCTTCGTGATCATTACCTTGCTGCAGTGAAGGGGCTTGCGTATCACAATGAAGCAATGACCACCGGCTATATGAGTGTCTGGGGGGGGGAGTACACCCACGATAATAAGGTCGTTGCTTCATTTTGGCCAGACCAAATTTGATCAGCTGGACAGTCACTGTTCTGTCATTCAGCTACCTCAGCCCGGCGACCATATGGGCTGCAAAATCCACCATCACGTGCACACCAGTCCAGCACAAACAGCAGTGCGGTGCGTTACACAGTTAGTTTGGTGTGTCAGTGTGAAGCAGTACTCTAATTGCACATCCTGATTGATGTATACACATGTAAGATGTTTTAAAGCACTTTAGGCCTCCAATTTAGCATGCAATGTGATTTCTTCCCGTAAAATCCAGATTTTTCCCCGGGACTTTTGGCGTCCATCCCACTCCGCCATGCCCCCCTCCAGGTGTTAGACCCCTTAAAAAATCTTTTCCATCACTTTTCTGCCCAGCATAAGTGTTTCTAGATTCCAAAGTTCGCCTCCCCATTAAAGTCTATTACGGATCGCGAAAGTTCGCAGGAACGGAACTTTTGCGGAATAATCAGGCCCTAACTCATACAATTGCATGGGCACTGGAGGACATGGAGTGCAGCTGCACGGCCTGCACGGGCTTATGTCCACCTCTGAAATCCCCCAGCTGCCAGTGCTCCTCATCAGGATTCTGGATATCCGGGTAACCCGGATATACAAACTTTTGTACGCTATCTGATTTGGATTCGGATTCCGTATTTTTGTAAAAATCCGGCTAGCTATCTGCAGATATTTGGCTGCATAACCCGGATATCCTCGGATATTGTGGATATCTGGATCCGAAATACTGTAACTAAGGAGATGACGTCCTGGAGCCAATCAGAGGGCTCCCAGCAGAAACCCTAGCAACCAATCACAGAGGGGAACCCTGGCCAGCCCCACCTGACCTCATTGAGCCAATCAGAGGGCTCCCAGCCTAAACCCTGGCACCCAATCACAGAAAGGAACACTGGCCAGCCCCCCCCCCCCCCCCCCCCATGTATAATATGGAGGGCTGCCATGATGAGACATATCGTCTTAGCTTGCTAAATGCTCACTGAGAGACATGCTCCAGTGCTGGTGGCCTAGTAGCAAGGGCTGTACACAGTTATAAACCTAAAGCTGTTCAGTGATTAACCCCTTCACTACTATCACTACACTATTGTTAAATCGTTAATTAGCTTGATTGATGTCATAGTGTGACAGTCGGAATGTGTGTGTTCCAGTGCTGCTGGGCCAAGTAGCAAGGGATGTACACAGTGATAAGCTGTTCAGTGATTAACCCCTTCACTACTATCACTACACTATTGTTAAATCGTTAATTAGCTTGATTTATGTCATTGTATGACAGTCAGAGTGTGTGCTCCAGTGCTGCTGGCCTAGCAGTGATAAACCGAAAGCTGTTCAGTGATTAACCCCTTCACTATCACTACACTATTGTTAAATCATTAATTAGCTTGATGTCATTTGTGTGACAGTCAGAGTGTGTGCTGCAGGGAGCTGCTATGTGTCTGTGTGTGTGCTGTGCACAGACCAGGCCAGCTGCTTCTTGCTGGACAGCTATTAGTCTTAGGTATAGGTTAGGGATTAGGGGATAGGATTACTGTGTTATTGTGTAGTTAGTACTGTAGTACTGCAGTCATTGCTAGTAGTTGTTAGCGTAGTAGTACTACTGTGTTAGCTTTCTACAGAACTGCTGTGCTGTGAGCAGTGGCAGTGTGACAGTTAGTGTGCACTAGTGTCTTCTCCTCTGCTGTCTGACTGTCACTCGGCACTTGGCACGTGTCAGGTGGTATTTGGCACGTGTCACGTGGCATGTGGCACTTGCCACGTGCCACATGTCACATGACACATGGCAAGTGCCACGTGAGACGTGGCGAGTGCCACGTGACACTTGGCGAGTGCCACGTGACACGTGGCAAGTGCCACGTGACACGTGGCAAGTGCCACGTGACATGAACCAAGTGTCAAGTGCCACTTGGCAAGTGCCACGTGCCAAGTGACACGTGACACGTGCTAAGTGTGAATGGCAACGTGCCATGTCTGGCATGCTCCTGGCACACATTACACCTGCTGCTGCTGCTGCATTGCCCTGCTCCTACTGCCTGTGCAGCTCCCACCGCCAAGCCAGGGTGCCACAGGCCACTGACACCACCTATATTTAACCCAAAACACAATTGCTGCATAATTTTTTGGGAGGTGTCTTGGCTGAAAACTGTCATGTCTCAGTTGTGCGGTTGGACTTTGGACACAATGTGGGCTGCACGACCGCTGTCTGGAACCTAGGCCTAATGTTAATTGACAGCCATTTTTTTTTTGGGGGGGGGGGATTTTAAGTCCACACATCATAAATTAGTGTTCCCCTTTACAAAATAATGATGCTACATGCCTCATATACCCTAAAAAAACGTTTTTAAAGCAATTTAAAGGCCACTTCCGGTTTTCTATCCGGATATCCGAATCCGCCCGGATACTAGGGTCGGATATCCGATTCGGATCGGAAAATTTTGAACTCGGATATGCGACCCGGATCGGATATCGGGAAATTTATGTATGTAGGGAACACTTGGCTTAGTGGAGAGGACAGAAATTAAATAAGAATTCTTCCAAAAAAGTAACTTTGTTTTGGTTGCCTGTGTTTTTTGGCTCGGTATAAGCCAAAAAACACAGGCAACCATAACAGATGTACACAAAAAAGGATGTTGTTTTTAGAGGGGAAGGGGAAACTATTTCAGTGTTTGCCATTGGCTCTATGTTACCCAGATATGCCCCTGGTCAGCATGCGGACATTATCTGTCTCTTCTGTGGCAGTACATTGCTGGTCATAGCCTTGTATCTCCTTCTTCAGGAATAAATAGTCTGCTTTGAAAATGCAATGGCCTCGATTCATAAAAGGCTGTGCGATAATAAAATCTGGACATTAAAATACCACATTCGGCATTTTAGACTTCTGTGTGCTAATTCATAAAAATGTTCACAGGTGCTTTGGAAGTTTGTTCATTTACCAAAGCCCATTGACAAAAACTTCTTCGGTAAGAGCAGAAAAGTGTGGAGTTGTCTGCTATGTAACAAGCTGCTCCGTGCAGTGGCGGCATTACAATAGTAAGAGGAATCCCGACACCCCTTTAGAATGTACATGTTTGTTTTACTGCCTCTGCTTGCTTTGAATATGTCTATTAGTCTTTCTTAACATTTTATTTAATTGCTACAGCTTAGAAGAACTTCCAGGAGACACTATACATGCCATGCTTAGGTGATTTCCACACTAGCTCCTCCGCATCTTCAAACAGGGGAAACTGTTTTTGTTCGGTTTTCTCTGCTTGCTGCCGGGGGGAGTAGAAAAGCTTGTTTCACCCAAGAAGCCTGCACAACCTATCAAAATCAACCAATCAGCCGGACTTGCAGGAGACAGGGGCTGTTTCTATTGTCTCTTCTCTGCTCAGTCATAGCTTATCCCTCTCTGCTTGTGTCAGTCACAGCTGGCTTCCCACAGTCTCGAACAGTCTCCGCACTGATTTCACCACACCAGAGGTGCCGGTAATGTTCGGGATTTTTAGCGCATGTTGTAGTCTTTATAAATTGACATTTATTGACATTTAATGACATGTGTTGAGGTATTTATTGCAGAAGTCGGTAATTTACCTCACTGCTTGGTAATTTCAGGTTTTCATGCAGTAACAGCCTTTATAAATTGACATTTTCCTAAGTGCTCGGCAAAGTGAGCTGTTTTCTACATTACCTTATCCAATAATGCTTTATGAATCGAGGCCATTGTGTTTTTCCATCTTCATATAATAGTTAAAAGTTTGATTCATCTCTAATCATTTGAAATGCAATGTACTACAGCAGAGAGACAACGGCCAAGTACAGTAGTGTATGCTTTTGCACAGACCCATTCACATATGTCTATTTTAAATATGCCCACAGTTCTACAAGACAACATTGCTTATTTTCTTGGACAGCGCTTGGTGGAAGCAGGGGCGTAGTTTGGGGTGGGCGGGGTAGGACATTTGCCCCCAGGCGCTGGGTCCCTAAGGGCGCACAGCCGTCACTGTGATTTTTTTTATATATAGTTATATATTTCCCTGCGGGGAGCGCAGAGAAAGGGGATCGATAGGCACAGCGGTGGGGAAGGGGGGATGTCTCCCCCCCTTCCCTGACCTTAGGGCTCCCCCTCCCTCGCTCCCACCTCCAGATATCAGCGTCGGGCCGGCGGCAGAAGACTTACTCTATTCCCGACGCGGCTGATCTGTGCGCTGCTACTCTGGTCTAGACTGGCTACATATACTGGGCACATATACCCCTGGCTACATATACTGGGGACATATACACCTGGCTACATACACTGGGGACAGCTATACACCTAGCTACATATACTGGGGACATATACCCCTGGCTACATATACTGGGGACACCTATACCCCTGGCTACATATACTGGGGACCAGGGCCGGATTTCCCATAAGGCACTGTAGGCACGTGCCTACAGGCGCCATACATTCCAAAGGCGGCTCTCCTCCCTCCCCAAATTTGTGCCTCCATATGCAGTCAATCTAGTGGAGCGCAATGTCAGTCACGGCCGCTCATCAAGGCAGCCGCATAGCCAGCAGCCCCGGTGACCATGCTCTCCAGTTGCGTAGCGTGCGTGTGCAGCAAGGGGCGGCACGTGCTAACATCTATTTGTTTTTTTTTCCTGCTGCAGCCGCGGGAACTTGGGGGATTGGAGTGTACCATGAGGGCTGTGGAAGGGTGGACAGGGAGCGGAGCTAGGCTTTTGCTCTGCTCCCAGTTGTCACAGGGTCTGGTTTTGCTGGCTAGGAGGAGCGGAAGAGGAAACATTTAAAGAATGAATGGGGCCACCCCAGGATCGGCCCGGGACAGAAGGAGGCAGAGAGAGAAAGTTTGCAGCGGCAATGCTGCATGGGATGCCTCATGCCTGCCAGGAGGAGAGGACAGTGAGGCTATTGGGAGGTGAGGTGAATGCTTCATGAACACTCTCCCTCTCTTTGAGTTCCTCTTTCTGTGTTCCCTTGTCACCGTAATGTCTATCGGTCTCTCCAGACAAGTGGGGATTCACGAGCCTCCTGCTGCTGGAGCCCGCCCCCCCACAGCTTCAGGTTTCTTTTCCTCTCTCTTTCACACCACTGATCCCTGCCTGGTGGATGAGAGAGAGAGAGAGAGAGAGAGTGTGTGTGTGTTTGTGTGATGTCTGTGTGTGAGACCCCTGTGTCAGTGTGTGTGTGTCTGTGAGACCCCTGTGTCAGTGTGTGTGTGTGTCTGTGAGACCCCTGTGTCAGTGTGTGTGTCTGTGAGACCCCTGTGTCAGTGTGTGTGTCTGTGAGACCCCTGTGTCAGTGTGTGTGTCTGTTTGTGAGACCCCTGTGTCAGTGTGTGTCTGTTTGTGAGACCCCTGTGTCAGTGTGTGTCTGTTTGTGAGACCCCTGTGTCAGTGTGTGTCTGTGAGACCCCTGTGTCAGTGTGTGTCTGTTTGTGAGACCCCTGTGTCAGTGTGTGTGTCTGTGAGACCCCTGTGTCAGTGTGTGTGTCTGTGAGACCCCTGTGTCAGTGTGTGTGTCTGTGAGACCCCTGTGTCAGTGTGTGTGTCTGTGAGACCCCTGTATCAGTGTGTGTCTGTGAGACCCGTGTCAGTGTGTGTGTGTGTGTGTGTCAGTGTGTGTGTGTGTGTGACCCTTGTGTCAGTGTGTGTGTGTGAGACCCCTGTGTCAGTGTGTGAGACCCCTGTGTCCTGGTGTGTGTGACCCCTGTGTCCTGGTGTGTGTGACCCATGTCCTGGTGTGTGTGTGTGACCCGTGTCCTGGTGTGTGTGTGACCCCTGTGTCCTGGTGTGTGTGACCCGTGTCCTGGTGTGTGTGTGTGACCCGTGTCCTGGTGTGTGTGTGTGACCCCTGTGTCCTGGTGTGTGTGTGACCCCTGTGTCCTGGTGTGTGTGTGACCCCTGTGTCCTGGTGTGTGTGTGACCCCTGTGCACGTGTGTGTGTGTGTGTGTGAGACCCCTGTGTCCTGGTGTGTGTGACCCCTGTGTCCTGATGTCTGTGTATGTGAGACCCATGTGTCCTGATGTCGGTGCGAGACCCCTGTGTCCTGAGTGTGTGTGTGCGACACCCCCGTGTCCTGATGTCTATTTGAGTGAGACCCGTGTCCTGGTGTGTGTGTGTGTGTGTGTGTGTATGTGTGTATGTGTGTGTGTGTGTGTATATATATATATATATATATATATATATATATATGTATATGTATATATATATATATATATATATATATATATATATATATATATATTGTGTGTGTGTGAGAGAGACCCCTGTGTCCTGGTGTGTGTGTGAGAGACCCCTGTGTCCTTATCTCTGTGTATGAGACCCCTGTGTCCTGATGTCTGTGTATGTGAGACCCACGTGTCCTGATATGTGTGCGACACCCGTGTCCTGATGTCTGTGTGATTGAGACCCCTGTGTCCTGATGTGTGTGTCTACACACAAACGCCCTAACCCCCACTTATTCCTAACCACCCCCACCAACTTTTAACACTAAAACCAGTGCCCCCACTATTTTGGGGACATAGCCACTATTTCATTGTAGTGGCTATTTGTGTCTTACGGGGCAGAGGCAGCTCCCTGAATGGCCATGTATACATCAACAGTAGGAAGCGTAATGTTACTATCACCCCCACGGCCTGCCCCATCCTGCCAATGGTCGCATCGCCCTTCCCAGCCAGCCCCACACAGTGACAGGCTAGTGTCCTACTCCCCAGTGGCCATCCACCGCATTCAATCATGCTGCAACTATAGCTGGGTGCATAGGCATCTGGGAGCAGAGCGTTTTGGTTCAGTCTCTGTCTACTGGTGCTGGGAACCATGTGGGAGAGAGAGCAGAGGTAGGCTGCTGATGCAAAAAAACCCAAAAAAAAACCTGTAGGCTACAGCTTTGCCTCCACCCCTCCACACGTGTGTACGGGTGCAGCCTGATGCAAGCGACACAGTGCATGCAGGCCATCAAATTACATGCCTACAGACAGTACAGCCACGAGCCATCAAATCTGGGGACACTACCAGATGGTCAGCGTCAGCGAGATGTCAACACGTCACTACCTGCCGCCACAACAATGTACCCATCACTACCTGCCGCCACTACAATGTACCCATCACTACCTGCCGCCACTACAATTTACCCGTCGCTACCTGCGGGCAACTACAATCTACCCGTCACTACCTGTCGACCTCTAGAATCTACCCATCACTACCTGCCGGTTACTACAATCTGCCTGTCACTATCTGCTGGCCACTACAATTTTTATTAATATAATGTCCTTGTTATTTGTATTATTATCTGCTTGTTGTCGGTAATATCAGCCTTTATTTGGTAAATTATAGGTCATTGGTAATATCTGCACATTGTTGATATTCTCTACTTGTCTTTGGTAATATCTACATTACTTCGTGTAGATTTATTTAATAAGGAAAGGGGGTGTGGTTTTGGGGTGTGGTCTGTGTTAAGGGGCGGGGTTTAGGGCGCTAGCACTTAAGTGCCTATAGGCTCCTGAGCTGTAAATCCGGCCCTGCTGGGGACATCTATACCCCCGGCTACATATACTGGGCAGTGGGCACATATACCCCTAGCTACATATACTGGGGGCAGATATACACCTGGCTACATATACTGGGGACATATACACCTGGCTACATATACTGAGGACACCTATACCCCTGGCTACATATACTGGCGACATATACCCCCGGCAACATATACTGAGGACACATATACCCCTGGCTACATATACTGGGCACATATACCCCTGGCTACATATACTGGGGACATATACCCCTGGCTACATATACTGGGGAACTGGGGACACCTATACCCCTGGCTACATATACTGGGGACACCTATACCCATGGGCTACATATACTGGGGACATATACCCCTGGCTACATATACTGGGGACACCTATACCCCTAGCTACATACACTGGGGACATATACCCCTGGCTACATATACTGGGGAACTGGGGACACCTATACCCCTAGCTACATATACTGGGGACATATACCCCTGGCTACATATACTGGGGACATATACCCCTGGCTACATATACTGGGGAACTGGGGACACCTATACCCCTGGCTACATATACTGGGGACATATACCCCTGGCTACATATACTGGGGACACCTATACCCCTGGCTACATATACAGTACTGGGGACATATACACCTGGCTACCTATTCTGGGGACACCTATAGGCCTGGTTACTTACTTCCACTGGGGACACCTATAGACCTGGTTACCTATACTGGGGGCACCTATTTTGGGGGAACTGCTGCCAGATTAACTGTATTTTTGGGGAACCGCTGCTGCCAGATTAAGTGTATTTTGGGAAACAGCTGCCAGATTATATGTATGTGCTGGGAACAACTGCTGCCAGATTATGGGCTTGATTCACAAAGCGGTGCTAACCTACTTAGCACGTCTAAAGTCTTTAGACGCGCTAACCAGGGTGCTAAGTAGGTTAGCACCGGATTTCTCAATCAGATCGCGCGCTAACTTTGCGCGCGTAAAGTTTTACGTGCGCAAAGTTTTTACGCGCTCTAAGTCCCATAGGCTTTAATGGGCACTTCGCGCGGTGCGCCCTGCACTCTGTGCAGTACGCGCGTAAAGTTTTACCCGCATAAAGTTTTGCGCGCGTAAAGTTTTATGCGCGAAAAGCTTGTTTAGACGTGCTAAGGGGGTTTTCACAGGCGTGCTAACAGTTAGCACCGCTTTGTGAATCAAGCCCTATGTCTATTTTGGGGGAACCATTGCCATATTATCTGTATTTTGGAGGAATCTCTGCCAAATGACATGTATTTTTGGAGAAATGGTGTCAAATTACATGTATTTTGTGTGGACACACTATGGCAGAGCTCAAACTTCCCTGGCAGACCTTTTACACCACTGCTAAGGTCATGAATATTTGGCCCCACCCATTACCAAGCCCACATTCTAATGTGTGGCCACGCCCCATTTTTGGCACGGCGTAGGTCCCTCCTTACAGGGTGCATGAATTGTCTTTGTCCCCAAGCGCTGAAAGCCCTAGCTACGCCTCTGGGTGGAAGAGCATTTTTTAGTTGTTTAGTCGTTATTTAGTCGTGTCCGACTCTTTTCGACCCTATGGACCACAGCATGCCAGGACCCTCTATCTTCTACTGCCTCTTGAAACTTTTCAAAGTTCATATTTGTTGCTTCCATGATACTATATAGCCATCTCATTCTCTGCTGTCTCCTCCTCCTTTTGCCCTCGATCTTTCCCAGCATTAGGGTTTTCTCATTGACATGGCCGGATTTCAGGCAAGGCCAAATAGGCCATGGCCTTGGGCACCAGGAAGCAAGGGGTGGGAAGTAGGCTGGCACACTCATGCAGTCAAGCTGCCAAACATGTGAACTGCAGCAGTCCATCAAATGTCTGCAGGGGACTCAGGGGCAGGAAACGTGGGCATTGTCTGTGACAAACGTATTGTCTGTGACCTGAGCTGTCACTCATCATCACTGGCGGAAACTGTTCAAGTCCAACTACGCCCTTCACCCAGCTCCAACCTATCAGAGCGGAAAGCTTAGCTTTGGCCCATAAATGGAATAAAAATGATAACCATTCTGAACATTTAACATGTAATCGATCCTCAAAACAGACTGATAAAACTATTGACAAATTGGTCATTTGTAGTTGACACTGTCCAACCCAATCAATCAGAAGGTTGATCATTTAGTAAAATTGCATCATTAATAAGCATCTTATTAATAAGCATCGCTCCACCAGGGTGGCTCCCCTCCATGAATCCATCCACTGGCTTCCTATCCAGTCCAGAATCAGATTCAAGATATTGTGTCTGACCTACAAATCCGTCCACAAAACCTGTCCAACCTACATTTCCGATCGTACTCAGAGATACACACCAAGCCGCTCACTCCGCTCCTCCAATAAACTTCGCCTGACTGTCCCCCGCATCACCCAGTCCCATGCACGCCTCCAGGACTTCTCAAGAGCCGCTCCAACACTATGGAACTCCCTACCTCCACCCATTAGGACAGCCCCATCCTTCAACACCTTCAAGAAGGCCCTCAAAACTCACCTTTTCACTCGGACCTACCACCCCTCACAATTGCTCTAAACCCACAGCTGAACTCTGGTCCCCCTACCTCTCGTGTCCCTACCTCTCCCTCTAGATTTTAAGCCTTTGGGCAGGGTCCTCCTCCTTTTATGTCCTACCTGATCATGCACCTCCATTACTGTAAACCCATGCTATGCATTTGAGTGAACCTGCCTTGCCTAATCTCCATGCTCCCATCCAAAGACTGACTAAGCATTACCTTGTACTCATACTGTGCTGTGTGATCTGGACGTCTTGTATTCCTGTATTGTCATATTGCTGTATGTGACCCCTAAATATTGTCTATAACCTAAATTAATGTCCAGCGCTGCGTAATATTTGGCGCTTTATAAATACAATAAATAATAATAATATTAATCTTTAAATACATTGATTACTGGGACAATATAAGTGTGCATATGTGGGTGGAGGGGGGGTTTGCAGTTTGTCACGGGCGGCTCATTGAGTCCCGCCTTCTCATTGTGCACCCAAAGTATTTCAGCTTAATCTTCAGCGTTGATTCTTCCAATGAAAAGTCAGGGTTATTTTCTTTAAGGATTGACTGATTTTTTCTTGCAGTCTAAAGGACTCTTATTATTCTTCTCCAGCACCACAATTCAAAGGCATGGATTCTTCAGTGTTCAGCTTTCCTTATGGTCCAACTCAAATTCAAATCCTTGCACAATCTGGGCCCTGGATACCTGAAGGACTTGTTGAAACTGCATCACACCCCCCACAATCTTAGATCAAAAGGACGTAACACCTTGGTCACCCCCAGGGTCCACCCCAAAACCTTTGGAGACAGAGCCTTTTGTCATGCTGCCCCTACACTTTGGAACTCCCTGCCACACCCAATCAGGACAGCTCCATCCCTGGAAGCATTTAAGTCTGAAACTAAACTGAAAACCTACCTCTTCAGTTTGGCATTCATGAACATCTGACTATCTCCTCTGTAACACAACCCGCACTGCAACCCTGTATTAATCTGAGACACAGCTATGCGCTTTGAGTCCTATAAGAGAAAAGCGCTTTACAAATGTTATTGTATTGTATTGTATTGTAACTCTCACAACCATACATTACAACTAGAAAAAAACTTGGCCTTGACTATACAAACCTTTCTTGATAAGGTGACATATTTTCTTTTTATTATGCCGTCCAAGTTTGTAATTGCTTTTAATTTGTACATTTGTAAATGTCTTTTCATTTCATGGCTGCATTCTCTGTCTGCAGTGATCTTTGAACCCAAGAGCACAAAGCCTGATATGGCTTCCATTTCTTCTTGCTCTATATGCGAGGAAGGACTAGGTTTTGATACCATGATCTTAGTTTTTTTTTTTAATACAGTGGTGTGAAAAACTATTTGCCCCCTTCCTGATTTCTTATTCTTTTGCATGTTTGCCACACTTAAATGTTTCTGCTCATCAAAAAACGTTAACTATTAGTCAAAGATAACATAATTGAACACAAAATGCAGTTTTAAATGATCGTTTTTATTATTTAGTGAGAAAAAAAAAACTCCAAATCTACATGGCCCTGTGTGAAAAAGTAATTTCCCCCCTTGTTAAAAAATAACTTAACTGTGGTTTATCACACCTGAGTTCAATTTCTGTAGTCACCCCCCAGGCCTGATTACTGCCACACCTGTTTCAATCAAGAAATCACTTAAATAGGAGCTATCTGACACAGAGAAGTAGACCAAAAGCACCTCAAGAGCTAGACATCATGCCAAGATCCAAAGAAATTCAGGAACAAATGAGAACAAAGTACTGTAACTGAGATCTATCAGTCTGGTAAAGGTTATAAAGCCATTTCTAAAGCTTTGGGACTCCAGCGAACCACAGAGAGAGCCATTATCCACAAATGGCAAAAACATGGAACAGTGATGAACTTTCCCAGGAGTGGCCGGCCGACCAAAATTACCCCAAGAGCGCAGAGAAAACTCATCCGAGAGGCCACAAAAGACCCTAGGACAACATCTGAAGAACTGCAGGCCTCACTTGCCTCAATTAAGGTCAGTGTTTACGACTCCACCATAAGAAAGAGACTGGGCAAAAACGGCCTGCATGGCAGATATCCATGGCGCAAACCACTTTTAAGCAAAAAGAACATTAAGACTCGTCTCAATTTTGCTAAAAAACATCTCAATGATTGCCAAGACTTTTGAGAAAATACCTTGTGGACCGACGAGACAAAAGTTGAACTTTTTGGAAGGTGCGTGTCCCGTTACATCTGGCATAGAAGAAACACAGCATTTTAGCAAAAGAACATCATACCAACAGTAAAATATGGTGGTGGTAGTGTGATGGTCTGGGGTTGTTTTGCTGCTTCAGGACCTGGAAGGCTTGCTGTGATAGATGGAACCAGGAATTCTACTGTCTACCAAAAAATCCTGAAGGAGAATGTCCGGCCATCTGTTCGTCAACTCAAGCTGAAGCGATCTTGGTTGCTGCAGCAGGACAATGACCCAAAACACACCAGCAAATCCACCTCTGAATGGTTGAAGAAAAACAAAATTAAGACTTTGGAGTGGCCTAGTCAAAGTCCTGACCTGAATCCTACTGAGATGTTGTGGCATAATCTTAAAAAGGCGGTTCATGCTAGAAAACCATCAAATAAAGCTGAATTACAACAATTCTGCAAAGATGAGTGGGCCAAAATTCCTCCAGAGCGCTGTAAAAGACTCGTTGCAAGTTATCGCAAACGCTTGATTGCAGTTATTGCTGCTAGGGGTGGCCCAACCAGTTATTAGGTTCAGGGGGCAATTTCTTTTTCACACAGGGCCATGTAGGTTTTGAGTTTTTTTTCTCACTAAATAATAAAAGCCATCATTTAAAACTGCTTGGATCAATTTTTGATTTTCCGCTTTATCATAACCATTCACAGTTCATGGTTCAATTTCACAATTATAAGTTTGTGCTTGAAACGGGGCCAGTAGATGCCTGAAATAGACTGGTGCTATTAAACTTTATTGTAACATTTATTTTTGTTTGCATACCGGGCTACTTTGAGGATTATTTGGGACCTGTTTTTAGAAATAAATTGTTTACCTTTTTTTTTTTGCAAACAAAGGATGGTATTATTTCTTCTTCAAAGAATACATTGGTCTAAGTAGGGATGTGGTGACCACCCCTTGTGATGTACCTACTTGTTTCCACATTTATTATTGGTCATGATGACACTGACACAGCCACCGTGCCTTCCTCTTCTGGCCAGTCATGTGACTAAAGTACACATGGTTTAGCTGCCCGGGCAGGTCGGTGCAGGGTGAGGCAATGATGGCTCATCCTGCTGCTGCTGAAATTCCAGAGGGCATAAAATACTATTCCCCTCCAAGTCATAGCAACTCGAAGGGAGAAGTAATTCAGGGTCAGGCTGTCGTCGGCACCCAAATTACATTTGCAATCCCGCTGTGCCACTATAGACGTAATAATATTATTAGGTCAGGCGCAGTGCGGTAGTGAGCGTGCACCCAAATGACCTGCTTTGACGTGACTATCGTTGTCGTCTTATTCCTCCCCCCCTTCTTTAAGAGGTGGGGTATTGTGCTCCAACCAGGTGATTCAAAGCTTTGCAGTGGACCATGATTGGGGGGGGGGGGGGGCAGTCGTAGCTATGACTTTTATCCTCCTTCCAAGAAAGACCCAAAGGAGAGGCTTCCAAGGACTGCAGCAGGACAGACCCCGGTTGTCTGGCTGGACAATGGGGGCAACGTGAAGGTAGTGGGGGATATTTGGGAGCTGCTAGTGGGTGGGATGATGAACATTTTTTTTTTCTGCAGGAATTTCACAAGAAAGACTGGAATATTTTTCAGATATATCAAAGATTGTCCAAGCATTTTTACAGTTTGCAGTCTGTCTGTCCAGTCTTGTTTTTCGCAGGAACACAGATAGGGATTCTTCTTGTCACCATTTCTTTCATTAAGAGACTTTACCCATCTCTATTGAGAATAATGAAATGTCATTGTGACAGTAAATCGGTGTCTGAACAAACCTGAAGGGGATGTTTTCATTACATTTCACTAAACTTCTAAATTCCTCATGGCTGAAATGCAGTCAACATGTTTTTACATAAACATCAGTTTCTACATTGTTGCGATTGTTATGCTGGCGCTAGAACCATTAAAAAATGAATTCCACTAGAGTGACTAGAACTTTAACCAAAATATCAATGTAGGCATAGGTAAGCATTACATGTCATTTAATAGACTACCATAGTGTTGATGAACATTTTAAAGTGTTCCTGGGTTGAACCTTGGGTCAAAAATCAAATACTTACCTAAGAAGAGAGAAGACTCTGGATCCTTTTGAGGTTCCCACGCCATCCTCCGGTTCACTGTTGCAGAGTGCAGACCCCGCAAAGAAATCTGACAAGTGCTTGTGGGGTGTGATGCTCGTGGCTGTGCTCCCCTTCAAGCACGAGCTCAGCTGCACTACACATGCGCAAGCACGATCGCGCCTGCGCAGTAAGCCATTCATCTCTGTGCTACTACGCAGGTGGTAGTCATGCTGATGTAAGTGCAGCACGGATGTATTTGTGCATGAAGAGGAGAGCAGTCGTGTTGTGCATAATGCTGCATACACACTTGAGATAAAAGTCTTTGGAAAAGGCAAGATCACAGACCAATTTTACCCCATTCCATGTAGTATGAGAGCCATACTCTACACAGTCTATTCTACTGAGCTGAACTCCCCATCAGATAAAATCTTTGCAAGGTGCTGCACACAAAGATGCCCGTACACATTCAAAAGATCATTATCTGCAAAAGATCTGTTCCTGTAAAAGATCCATTCCTGCAAAATGCATTCATAGTCTATGAGATCTGCAGATCATCATACACACCTTGTTTAAAAGGCAATCATCTGCAGATCATCTGCAGATCAGATCCACCAGGATGGATTTTCAGATCTGCAGATGATTGCGAGATATGCAGATGAAGTCTGTTAAACAAGGTGTGTATGAGGATCTGCAGATCTCATAGACTATGAATGCATTTTGCAGGAATGGATCTTTTGCAGGAAGAGATCTTTTGCAGATAATGATCTTTTAAATGTCTACAGCATCTTTGTGTGCAGCATCTTGCAAAGATTTTAGCTGATGGGGAGTGCAGCTCAATAGAGCAGACTGAGTAGAGTATGGCTCTCATACTACATGGAATGGGGTAAAATTGGTCTGATCTTGCCTTTTTCAAGACTTTTATCTCAAGTGTGTATGCAGCATTAGGGTCGCGGGCAGTGGCGGAGGTCCAGAGGATGGCATAGGAATGCTCTGAAGTATTTGATTTTTGACCCGAGGTTCCCCTCAGATTCACTTTAGGTATAAATGATCTGTCTTGGATGTTAAAAGAAATTTAATGTGAGTGGATAGAGTGGAATGTGACAATGCTGATTTAATTATAAACATGTGCTGACTGCTGAGGTTTGTATAAAAAATGCTGCACGATTTCAGCACGCGCTCTTCCCGCGCTATGCCTGACCTTGGCGCCAACATAGACATAATTTTATTATGTCTATGACCGCGCAGCAGTCTAATTTGGGTGCCCAAGATAGCCTGACCCCAAATTACTTTACTTTTCCCTACGATTTTCTACAACTTGGAAGGGGAATAGTAATTAATGCCCCCCCCCCCCCGGAATTTCAGCAGCAGCAGAGTGAGCCGTCATTCGGCACACCCTATGCCAAAATCGGGTGGCAAAACGGCATGTACGCAATGCTGCATGACTAGTTGGTGTTCATATCCTCTGTAGTGTTCGTCAAGTCTAGGAGAAGCTCTGATTTGCTGTGATCACATCCTGCTTTAGCACCTTATCATGACTAGCAAATCAGAGGCTTACATATCTATCACCTGACCAAACTGATCACATGATACATATATCCAGGCAGGGCCGGCCTTAGGTTTCACAGCGCCCTGAGCGAAACCTGATTTTTGTGCCCCCCCCCCCCCCCTTCATTCTTTTCCCATGTGCATATACACACATGCACGCACGTATACACACACACACACACACAGGCCATATGCAAGTCCCCTTTTCTCCTGAGATATCTCCTAGGACAGTGGTTCCCAACCTTTTTGATGTCGTGACACATCATGCCAAATCTCAGATCTCCGTGACACGCCACATATGTACAATAGAAAAATACTATTAATAACCACGAATGGATGGAAAAAGTGCATTATCATGAATACCCTTAAAAATGAAGGCTAAAACCTTTCAGGAATATTAATAAAAACAATCAGTGGGACAGTTAGCCGCCTCCTCCCCCATTTAGAATGATAGCACAGCCTGACAATTTGCACCACGCATTATAGCTGCAGTGCGCCCCCTCCAAAATGCCCTCAGACTCAGTATAGGTAGGTAGCCAGATATAGGAGCCCCCAGTATAGGATCTCATGTATAGGTGCCCTCAGTATAGGTTGCCAAGCATAGGTGCCCCCAGTATAGGAAGTCAGTTGAAGGTCTCCATCCCCCCATAGGTAGCCAAGCGTAGATGCCTCCAGTATAGGTAGCCAGGTGTTGGTGCCCTCAGTAAAGGTAGCCAGCTATAGGTGCCTCCAGTATAGGAAATCAGGTGTAGGTGCCCTCAGTATAGGCAACCAGCTATAGGCGCCCCCTTGGAAGCTGGCGCCCTGAGCGACCGCTCCGGTCGCTCATATCAAAGGCCGGCTATGTATCCAGGCACATCGCATCTAGTTAGGACATTAAATAAGTTAAGGAAACGGAGGTGCTGAAGGGGGTGTGGCTAGAAAACAGAAAAAATCTATTAACCCTTCGCACTCTCACATGCAAATGTTCAAACAAATGCATTCACAGATTCACTCATCCAGGCACAACTGTTATCCCTACAGCTAAGTTAAAAGCCGGGGTTTTAGTTCACAGAAGAATGCATTCTTATGCTTAGTCACCTATACTGCGCAGTATAGGAGACTAAGCATAAGAATGCATTCTTCTGTGAACTAAAACCCCGGCTTTTAACTTAGCTGTAGGGATAACAGTTGTGCCTGGATGAGTGAATCTGTGAATGCATTTGTTTGAACATTTGCATGTGAGAGTGCGAAGGGTTTATAGATTTAAACTGATCACATGCTTCTTAATGAGATCTCCTAGACATGACCATCACTAATTCTCTGTCTATATAGCCTTCATAGCCGGCCTTTGACCTGAGCAACCGGAGCAGTCGCTCAGGACGCCAGCTTTCAAGGGGGCACCTATAGCTGGCTACCTATAAAGAGGTCACCTACACCTGACTTCCTATACTCGGGGCACATATAGCTGGCTACCTATACTGAGGGAACCTACACCTGATTTCCTATACTGGGGGCACCTATAGCAGGCTACCTATACTGAGGGAGGGCACCTACTCCTGGCTACCTATACTGGAGGCACCTACACCTGGCTACCTATGGGGGGAGACCTACAACTGACTTCCTATACTGGGGCACCTATGCTTGGCTACCTATATTGAGGGCACCTACACATGAGATCCTATCCTGGGGACAGCTATAACTGGCTACCTACCTATACTGAGTATGAGGGCTTTTTTTTGGCGAGGGGGGGAAGGGAGCGCACTGCAGCTATAACGCGTGGTGCAAATTGTCGGTGCTGTGCTATCGTTCCAAATTGGGGGACTAACTGTCCCAGGTTTCGCTCAGGGAGCTGTGAAACCTAAGGCCGGCCCTGAATGCCTTCTCAGTCACTAACCCAGAGTAAGTATGCAGACCAGCTGTTCCGGCATTATTCTGACTCCTTTAGCTGCACACTTGTTCCCAGGGCCGGTTTAAGCAACAATGGGGCCCCAGGGCAAAATAAACCTGGGGAGCCCCCCCAACAAAAATCGGCATTAGGGGACCTTTTTTGCAGCTGGTATAACAGGGTGTGAAGTCCCAATCGGTCGGAGCTCCACATTCTGGCTATCCCAGCCTGCATGGGGGACAAGGGGTTAAAAAGTTTTAGGAGGGGGGACCCCGCATAATTTTTTTTTACAAAAAATTCCCACACACTAAACATAAAAAAAAAATTGGGAAAATAGGAAAAAATGCCAGGGATCTTCATACAGCCATATTGCGGCTGTATAGCGATCCCTGGCCAAACCGCTGCGTATAGACCCCCTGGAAACCCCGTCAGGAAATTTATTGCGCTTTCGTTTGATGCATGTAAAATTACACTACCGTTAAGTTTGCTACTAAAAGTGACATTTACCACATTTAAAAGTATACTTTTTTCCTTCGAAACTTTAAAATCGATTTTCTCAAAAACTATAAGGTCTTTTTGAATAATTGTTTTTTCCTCTTATTTCTAATGATCTCCTTAACATATCCTGCAAATTTAGGGTTTCTAGCATTTAAGGTGGATTTGCTATTAACCATTAAAGTCGGTAGGTTTTTAAATGTGTATTTTTTTTTTCCTTTGAAACTTTAAAATCGATTTTCTCAAAAACTATAAGGCCGATTTGAAAATCATTTTTCCCTCTTGTAGCCACTGGGGGCCTCTACAAGCTCTGGGGCCCTGGGGCAGCTGCCTCCTTTGCCTTAATGGTAGCGCCGGCCCTGCTTGTTCCAAATATGTTAGGAAAGATATGACAGCCAAATAACTGGCAATTCTGAAAAGGGAATGACAATGACAGGTGTTACACATTCTCAGTTAATATACACTTTAAGCATGTTACTGTTGGTTAGCAATATCTTTTAACCACTTAACATCTCAGTCGTTTTCAGCTTATGCATCCGAGCAATGTTCACCTCCCATTCATTAGCCTATAACTTTATCACTACTTATCACAATGAACTGATCTATATCTTGTTTTTTCCGCCACCAATTAGGCTTTCTTTGGGGGGTACATTTTGCTAAGAGCCACTTTACTGTAAATGCATTTTAACAGGAAGAATAAGAAAAAAAATGAAAAAAATCATTATTTGTCAGTTTTCGGCCATTATAGTTTTAAAATAATACATGCCTCCATAATTAAAACCCACGTATTGTTATTGCCCATTTGTCACGGTTATTTCACCATTTAAATTATGTCCCTATCACAATGTATCGCGACAATATTTTATTTGGAAATAAAAGAGCATTTTTTCCGTTTTGCATACATCACTATTTACAAGCTTATAAAAAAAAAATAGAGAGAAATATTTCATCTTTACATAGATATTTAAAAAGTTTAGACCCTTAGGTAAATATTTATGTGTTTTTGTTTTTTTTATAGTAATGTTTTTTTTTGTTTTTTTTTATTAAACATTTTATGTGGGCATTTTTGGGAAGGTGGGTTTTAAAAGTGTTTTATTTGGGGAAATATTGGTGTATTGTAATGTTTTTGGGCATTTACATGTAGTTTTACATTTTGGCCACAAGATGGCAATCTCGATTTTTTTTACATGACGTCACTCTAAGCGTACAATGTACGCTTAGAGGGACACAGCTTCAGAAAGAGCGAAGCTTCCGAGAGAAGCTGTCGCTTTTTCAGCGGGGGAGAGGAATCAATGATCGGGCTCCCCAGCCCGATACATTGATTCCGTGGCTACCGACTCTGCGGCCGGGAGTGCGCGTGCACGCGCGCGATCGGCCGCGGGAGCGCGCCTGTCCTCCTTGACGTTTTTATACGTCAAGGAGGACAAAGTGGTTAAGACTGAAAGTTACACTTCCTGACTATAGGCAGGGTCGGCGCTTCCATTAAGGCAAGGGAGGCAATTGCCCCAGAGCGCTGCCGGGCCCCTGAGCTCCCCCTTAACTGTTACATGCTCCTGGGGCCCCTGCACAATAGCAGCCTTCGTATCCCACCTGTCCCGGTGGCACGCTGTTCCGTTCCTTCATGCTCCTGGTCTTCTTCCTGCTGCCTGCCTCTTGTGAACAGCGAATGTCATTATATTTATGCATAACATGAGGCAGACAGTAGGAAGAAGACAGGAGCAGAGCGCTTAAATTACAATGCTGGTATTGTGCATGGGCCCCGGGGAGCACATAGGAGATAAGTGGGAGATCAGGGAGGAGGGGGGCAGCAGATGATTTGGGGGAGGGTCCTGGGAACTGAGTTTGCGTGGGCGGCTCCTTTGGACCTTGAATTGCCTCTGGCTGTATGGCCCATAGCCCCACGATATATTTCTTATCTGACATTATCAGAGGTATGCATAAATATGCCTAATTATGCTCCTATTATAATTATTTATTGTTTTGCATCTATTATTACATTGTATATACTATTAGTTTACAACCCATAGCCCCACAATGTATTTCATATCTGATATTATTGGAGGTAAGCATTATAATTATTCAAAGTGGCAGAAGAGGCAGAGCAAAACAGATACCGGCACCGCTGAAAGCTGTGTTTAATAAATATTGTTGGTTGCAGTACAAAAAGCGTGCAATAATACAAGTTGCTGTCGCTACAGTATAAAATTATGATGCATAAATCGAGTGGGATACCTTGTGGCGTGGTGGGTGCTGGGTGGGGTTAAGCCTGACGGCCGTTTCGCGCACGTCTGCGCATCTACGGAGGCTGCAAAGCGGGGAGGACGGACTGCCGGTATTTGTAACCAGGCGCGCATAGCGGTGACGTCCCGCTCGTCCGCTCCGCCCCTGAACTTCCTTCTCAAGTCTACAGACGGCTGGAGCGCATTGCGTACCAGCAGCGTCTGACGTAGTGGCGGCGGAGATATACTGAATCCATTGATCAGTGTAGCATACATTACGCTTGGTCGCACGCCTCTAACACAAGTTGGGCCAGTCTGGCGCCATCTTGTGTTACAAAAAGAGAAAGCACCTCCAATGTGGCTTCAGGGTAAGAGTAGTGAGAAAGAAGATTAAAGACATAAAAAAGGTGTCAGGGAAAGGTGAGAAATAGCAAAGTGAGAAATAATTAGTGCCCTTGTTCCAACATTGCGAAGTGCTGTCCCAGCAGCAGCAGTATCGCATAGAAAAAGCGATTGTGCCATAGTGGAATGACAGTGTGCCACTAAAATCTACCTGGACTAAAGAACGAAATTGGTTAAAATCAATAACAGGGTTGGTTGCCAAACGCATTGACCCCTAAAGGGGTCAAGCATAGGGTCAACCCAACCTCTTAGAAAGGTACGGGGAAGATGTGAGGAGCTAAGTAATGGACAGCTAATACATCAACATATAGTTAGATCTGGACAAAGGAGGAATGAGTCTGGAGAAATATCAATAACTCTAGGTGGCATTTTAAGGTAGGAGAAGAGTCATTCAATTCAGGGGTCTAGAAAGCATGACAGATCCGTATAGTCATTCAGGCCTAAAGGGCCCATAGCATTGGTCTGCAGAATTAGTAGGACCTCTTCACGTTTCAGTCTTTTTTCTCGATCACCCCCTCTAGTGGGCGGTAGGACTTGTATTAAGCCTGCAAAAGTAAGTACATTAGGATCGACCCTGTGATTGTCTCTTATATGCTCCACCACTCTAGGTGATCCCCTACCGGAGACTATAGAGTTATAGTGCTCCCGAAATCTTTCTCCCAGAGTCCTGGTAGTCTCTCCAATATAGAATCTGCCGCAGGGGCACCACAGGGCATATACCACAAATCTGGTCTTGCATGTAACAAATGTGCGCACGCGCCGTCGAATTGGTCCTATTTGTACATCTGTACCTGTAACCATCTGCTTGCATGACTTACACCGACCACATCTGTGGTTGGCCCCTGCGTAACCAGCCACTCCCATCAGGGGAGCTAAACTCACTCCTACTAATAAGGGATCCAATAGTTGGAGATCTTTTGAATGAAAGCAGAGGTCCCTCCATTACCAGTGATCTGAGACTAGCATCTTTTGTCAAAATGTCCCAATGGTTGGTTACGGATTCCCTTATGACATCCGACATGGCAGTATACTCAAAAGTAAAGGGTTTTTTTTTTCTTCTTACATTTCGTTTTGACTGTCCTTCTCTGGAGGAGGGTCTGTCTATTTTGGGAAAGGGCCTTCTTAACCTCCTTGCCGGTTTTCCCGACCTGAGCTCGGGGTAGAAAAAAGCAGCTGCTATCGGTGATCCCGAGCTCAGGTCGGGGTAGGCATTGCAGAGCTTTACCTGTAGTTGTGGAGTCCCGCGCGCAATCTCGCTGCGCAGCGGGACTCCAGCCTCTCTCCCCGGCAGTGTGGGGTCTTTCCCTGGCCGCCGGGATCCCCCATGTCCCCGCTATTCTTCCGGGGACCCGGCAGCCAGTTGGAGCAGCGCAGCCGTGGTGGTGGCAGCAGAGCGGTGGTGGCAGCGTGACGTCATCGGGGGCGGGGCTAACATTGAAAACGAACTTCTCTATATTAGAGAAATATAGAGAAGTTTGTTTATATGTATATTAGCGCCATCTTGTGGGCAAAGAGAAAACTGCAGCCCAGGAGCCCAGGAAGGTAAATTTTTTTTTATTTTGCTGCAGATCTCCCTGCCAGAATGATTTTTTTCAGGTTTTAGGGTCTGAAAGAGTGAAAAAAAATTGCACCGCTTTTAGACCCTAAAATCTGGAAAGAATCAGACCGCCAAGGAGGTTAAAGGTTTCCTGGATTAACTCCTTCTCGTAGGCTCTGGCAATTAACCTAGACCCTAGTTCCTCAGATTGGCGACGGAACTCCCCGTCGCTCGCGTTGTTTCGGCGAAGCCTGAGGAACTGGCCATAGGGTAACGCCTTAGTCACATGTTCAGGGTGAAAGCTTGATCTGTGCAACAGAGAATTGGATGCGGTGGGTTTCCTGTAACCCCTTGGTGTTAACCTATCATTTTCCACCTCCAATTCCAGATCTAAAAACGCCACCTTTTCATAGCTGGTGGTGGCTGTAAAGATCATGTTGCATTTATTTTGATTAATGTAACCCAGAAAGTCGAAGAATGATTCACAAGTCCCGGACCAGAAAACAAGGACGTCGTCCACGTACCTGGACCACATCCTGAGTTGTTGTCTAAAAGGATTGCATGTGGAGTGGATGTGCAGCTCCTCCCACCATGCCAAAAACAAATTGGCATAGGTGCAGGAGACTGCTGTGCCCATGACGGTGCCAGAGACCTGCCAATACCACTTTTTGTCAAATAAGAAGGCATTGTGTGTCAAAACAAACATAAGACACTCACAGATGTATGCCTTCCATGTCTCGTTTCTATCAGTTCTGTTCAAGAAGAGCCTTACAGCCTGCACCCCCAAGTCATGGGGTATGCGGCTGTACAAACTCTCAACGTCAATCGTCGCCAGTAGGTCGCCTCTGTGCCAAGTGAGGTCCTCAAGGCCCCTTAAAACATCAACCGTGTCGGAAAGGTGGGAGGGGATCTCCTCCATGAGCGGCCTGAGGACGTGGTCCAGGTACCGGGACAACCTCTCCGTCGTCGACCCAATGCCAGAGGCAATGGGCCGACCCGGAGGACTTGTCCGGGACTTGTGAACCTTCGGGATATGGTACCAGACTGGCTTGCTTGGGCAAGTGGGCAGCAGCCCATTAGCTAGCATGGAGGTAAGTATTCCTTGCTCTACTCCCTTCTTCAGAAGGGACCTTAAGGAATTTTGATAGCGGGTAGTGGGATCTTCGGTCAGGGGCTGATAGACACTCCTGTCTTGCAACTGTCTGAGGGCTTCGTTCTTGCAGTGGTGCTCAGCAGAGCTCGAATATTCGAGTAGCTCGAATATTCGAGCTCTTTTTCAGCTATTCGAGCTCGGTATTCGAGCTCCGAATAGCTGGAGCTATTCGAATGGGCTATCCGAGTACACTCGAATAGCCCATTCACTATTCGAGCTATTCGAGCAACCCGGCGCTATTCGAGCTCGGTACCGAGCTCGAATAGCGTCATAGCCCAGATTGATGTCCTTAGAGCCAATCAGAGGGCTCCCAGGCCCTCTGACGGCAGCCAATCACAGAGGGGGACCCTGGCCAGCCCCTACCCTATAAATAGCGGCCGCCATGTTCCGTTTCTCCATGCTTGCCTGAGACTTGTACAGAGAGAGAGTTGCTCCTTTGTGCTTTGGCTTAGCAAGTGCTCTATTGTGATCATTTACCTAGCGTTTTTGCTCACCTACACCTGCCATATACACCTATATTGTTGTTAGTTAGATAGACATTGTATTTTAGTTAGTAGCTTGTGTGTTACATTAGAGACAGGCAGCTGCTGCAAGCTTACAGGTTTAGGCCTCAGGGGGGCCTTGCCTCTGTGGGCAGCTGTCCTCTGTTTATTTCTCTCATCTATACCAGTATTTCTGCTGTCCTTTACTAATAGTATTGTAGTTATACTGTACTAGGAGTAGGACACTCACTGACTGTCACTGTTTATAGGCTACTAGCTAGCTCCTGCGTGTGTGCACTCACTCACTGTCTGTGTGTACACACACTCTATTTCCTTCTGATTACTGATAGATTATTGTTAGTTAGTTGTACTTACTTACTACTTACTCTTACTGTACCCGTAGGGACACTCACTGTCACTGTTCATATAGGCTACTAGCTCCTGCGTGTGCGCACTGCACTCACTGTCTGAGTGTACACACACAACACACACTCTATTTCCTTCTGATCGCTGATTGATTATCGTAATTAGTTAGTTCTACTTACTGTTACTACTTACTCTTACTGTACTAGGAGTCTAGGACACTCAGTCACTGTCCATAGGCTACTAGCTCCTGCGTGCGGTCACTCACTGTCTGAGTGTACACACACCACCCACACTCCATTTCCTTCTGATCGCTGATTGATTATTGTAATTAGTTAGTTCTACTTACTGTTACTACTTACTCTTACTGTACTAGGAGTCTAGGACACTCAGTCACTGTCCATAGGCTACTAGCTCCTGCGTGCGGTCACTCACTGTCTGAGTGTACACACACCACCCACACTCCATTTCCTTCTGATCGCTGATTGATTATTGTAATTAGTTAGTTCTACTTACTGTTACTACTTACTCTTACTGTACTAGGAGTCTAGGACACTCAGTCACTGTGTTCATAGGCTACTAGCTCCTGCGTGCGGTCACTCACTGTCTGAGTCAGTGCAGTTTCTAGGCTAAAATGCACCCAGGGCGAGGGTGTAAAAATTGCGCCCCCCCCCCCGAAGCAAGGTATGGGTGCCCACAGTGTAGGTTAGCCAGGTCTAGTTGCACTCAGTATAGATTCCCCCAGAATAGGTACCCCAGTATAGGTAGCCAGCTATAGGTACCCCAGTATAGGTAGCCAGGCATAGGTGAGCCAGTATAGTTGCCTCCGGTATAGGTTAGCCAGGTAGGTGCCTCCAGTATAGGTAGCCAGTATAGTTGCCCACAGTATAGGTTAGATAGGCAGGCGTCCCCGGTATAAGTTAGATAGTTAGGTGCCCCCACTACAGGTTAGCTAGGTGGGTGCCTCTAATATAGGTAGCCAGAATAGTTGCCCCCCGCATAGCTTAGATGGGTAGATGCCCCCAGTATAGGTTAGTTAGGTAGGTGCCTCCAATATAGGTAGCCAGTATAGTTGTCACCTGTATAGACTAGCTAGGTAGGTAGGTGCCCCCAATACAGGTTAGATAAGTTAATGCTCCCACTATAGGTTAGATAGGAAGGTGCCCCCCAGTATAGGTTAGTTAGGTAGGTGCCTCCAATATAGGTAGCCAGTATAGTTGTCACCTGTATAGACTAGCTAGGTAGGTAGGTAGGTGCCCCCAATACAGGTTAGATAAGTTAATGCTCCCACTATAGGTTAGATTAGGTAGGTGCCCCCCAGTATAGGTTAGATAGGTAGCTTCCCCCAGTATAGGTTAGATAGGTAGCTGCTCCCCAGTATAGGTTAGATAGGTAGCTGCTCACCAGTATAGGTTAGATAGGTAGGTGCCCCCCAGTATAGGTTAGATAGGTAGGTGCCCCCCAGTATAGGTTAGATAGGTAGGTGCCGCCCAGTATATGTTAGATTAGGTAGCTGCCTCCTCAGTATAGGTTAGATTAGGTAGCTGCCACCCAGTATAGGTTAGATTAGGTAGGTGCCCCCCCCAGTATAGGTTAGATTAGGTAGGTGCCCCCCCCAGTATAGGTTAGATTAGGTAGGTGCCCCCCCCAGTATAGGTTAGATTAGGTAGGTGCCCCCCAGTATAGGTTAGATTAGGTAGGTGCCCCCCAGTATAGGTTAGATTAGGTAGCTGCCCCCCAGTATAGGTTAGATTAGGTAGCTGCCCCCCAGCATAGGTTAGATAGGTAGGTGCCCCCCAGTATAGGTTAGATTAGGTAGGTGCCCCCCAGGATAGGTTAGATAGGTAGGTGCCCCCCAGGATAGGTTAGATAGGTAGCTGCCCCAGTATAGGTTAGGTAGGTGCCCCCCACGATGGAGGGGGGAGCCGCAGCCGCGGGGAGGGCAGCCCGACCTCTCCCTCCCTCTCCCTGGGCCGCCCTCCATGCGATCCCCCCTCGGACGAAGTGCAGAGTAATGCGCAGGGAAGCGCTATAGAAAACTACTCACCTCGCTGGCTCCAAGCGCTGCTCTCTCGCCGCCAGTCTCCTCTCTCTGCCTACACGCTGATACACACACACGCTGCTTCCTGTTTAGCAGTGTGTGTGTATCAGCGTGTGTAGGCAGAGATGAGACTGGCGGCGAGAGAGCAGCGCTTGGAGCCAGCGAGGTGAGTAGTTTTCTATAGCGCTTCCCTGCGCATTACTCTGCACTTCGTCCGAGGGGGGATCGCATGGAGGGCGGCCCAGGGAGAGGGAGGGAGAGGTCGGGCTGCCCTCCCCGCGGCTGCGGCTCCCCCCTCCATCACAGCGCCCCCCTCCCAGCAGCGCCCCGGGCGGCGGCACGCCCCGCACGGGGGTAGAAACGGCCATGTACACACACCCACACTCCATTTCCTTCTGATCGCTGATTGATTATTGTAATTAGTTAGTTCTACTTACTGTTACTACTTACTCTTACTGTACTAGGAGTCTAGGACACTCAGTCACTGTGTTCATAGGCTACTAGCTCCTGCGTGCGTGCACTCACTGTCTGAGTGTACACACACCCACACTCCATTTCCTTCTGATCGCTGATTGATTATTGTAATTAGTTAGTTCTACTTACTGTTACTACTTACTCTTACTGTACTAGGAGTCTAGGACACTCAGTCACTGTGTTCATAGGCTACTAGCTCCTGCGTGCGTGCACTCACTGTCTGAGTGTACACACACCCACACTCCATTTCCTTCTGATCGCTGATTGATTATTGTAATTAGTTAGTTCTACTTACTGTTACTATTTACTCTTACTGTACTAGGAGTCTAGGACACTCAGTCACTGTGTTCATAGGCTACTAGCTCCTGCGTGCGTGCACTCACTGTCTGAGTGTACACACACCACCCACACTCTATTTCCTTCTGATCGCTGATTGAATATTGTAATTAGTTAGTTCTACTTACTGTTACTACTTACTCTTACTGTACTAGGAGTCTAGGACACTCAGTCACTGTGTTCATAGGCTACTAGCTCCTGCGTGCGTGCACTCACTGTCTGAGTGTACACACACCCACACTCCATTTCCTTCTGATCGCTGATTGATTATTGTAATTAGTTAGTTCTACTTACTGTTACTACTTACTCTTACTGTACTAGGAGTCTAGGACACTCAGTCACTGTGTTCATAGGCTACTAGCTCCTGCGTGCGTGCACTCACTGTCTGAGTGTACACACACCACCCACACTCCATTTCCTTCTGATCGCTGATTGATTATTGTAATTAGTTAGTTCTACTTACTGTTACTACTTACTCTTACTGTACTAGGAGTCTAGGACACTCAGTCACTGTGTTCATAGGCTACTAGCTCCTGCGTGCGTGCACTCACTGTCTGAGTGTACACACACCACCCACACTCTATTTCCTTCTGATCGCTGATTGATTATCGTAATTAGTTAGTTAGTTGTACTTACTGTTACTACTTACTCTTACTGTACTAGGAGTCTAGGACACTCAGTCACTGTGTTCATAGGCTACTAGCTCCTGCGTGCGTGCACTCACTGTCTGAGTGTACACACACTAAATTTACTTGTGATTACTACTGATTATTGTAACTGCTAGTTGTACTTCCTGACTGTTACTACTTACTTACTGTACTAGGGGACACTCACTCAGTCACCTCACCAACCAACCCACTCCATTAAAGTACCCCACTTTTCACCCGCCCTTTTACAAAACTTTTGTCTATACGCCCAAAACATTTAAGATGTCTGGAAGTGGCAGCCAGCGCGGTTTGGGCAAGGGGAAGGGCAGCAAGGGAATCAGGAGGAGAGGGAGCAGCATTGTGGCAAGCCGCGGCCGCGGGCGCGCCACCATGCACAGTTCCGCAGCAGCAGCAGCAGCGTCAGTGGCTAACATTCCTCCCATAGCCACTGGCCGTGGACGCCTTGGGCGCCGCCCAGCAGGAGCATCTGCAACTCACGCTGCAGAGACACAGCAGCAGCAGTGTGTAGCACCTGCTCCCATTTTCCTCCAGCCGGGTCGGAAACGTCCCATTGAGGAAAAGGATGCAGACACTGTGGTGCAACTCATGACGGAGGATGAGCAGCCCGCCATCAGCTCTGCATCCGAGGCCTCCACCCTCACCACCACCACCACCCCTGTTCGCAGCAGCCGCCCAGCAGGGTCTGGGGAGGAGGCCAGTTCACCGTCACTCGCCGACCTGTCATTCAGCAGTCTTTTGACCCCAGGCATCATGAGTAAATTGTCTGCTGTTGTTGGCGATCTTGAGGAGGAGATGCTGATGGGCACTTTGGGGGATGAGGGATTGGACAGCAAGACTGTGGCGACAGTCAAGCAGCCCATCCATGCATCAGGAGAGGAGTTTGGGGGGTCCTCATCCCAGCAGGACATGTTTCAGGAGGGGGAGGATGATGATGACCCGGTGACAGACAGAGACTGGGTGCCACCACCTCCAGGGGATGTCGTCCTCAGCAGCTCTGAGGAGGAGGAGGAGGATGCGCTTGTGGGCCTTGCAAGGAGGCGCATCATTGCAAGCATTGGCAGCGTCCCACAGCCTGCTGGTGTCTCAGGCTCAGCAGCAGCAGCATCAGCCAGTACCACCCCCAGCCGCACCCAAGCCCCTCCCCCAACCACCACAGGGAGACAGGCAGCAGCGCTTCCATGCCGTAGGGGGAAGTTTCTGTCACCAATCTGGCGGTTTTTCACCATGCCCACTGTGTACAGCAAGTACGCCACTTGCAACCACTGTCAGCGGAAGTTGAGCAGAGGTGCAGACCCCTTAAAGTTCAGCACCAGCTCGCTCATCAACCACCTTGCGGCTAAACATTTCCACCAGCATGAGGAGTTCCAGAGGCTGAAGGCATCTGCTGCTGGCAGTGGCACCACACCCATCACGGCACAGCCTTCAGCAGCAGCAGCAGCAACAGCAGCCACCCGCCCTCCTGCTCCTCCAGCAGCACCAGCAGGAGTGCGGAAACGCACTGCTCCTCCCCCCTCTGCAACTCCTGCCGCCGACACTGAGGCCTGTTCTGGCAGCCAGTCCTCAGTGGCCTCCTCTGCTGTGTCTGCTGATTCCCGTGTCAGCAAAAGGCCACGCCAGAGCCTTTTGAGCGAGTCCTTCCAGGGGGTGGTTAGGGCTCTGCCTCCCAGCAGCCGTCGCGTGCGGCAGCTGAACGGCTTGCTGGCACGGGCCATGTGCTCCCAACTCCTGCCGTACACGCTCGTGCAGGAGGGGAGCGACATTCGTGCGCTGCTTGCTTGCGCAGCCCCAGATTGGCAGCTCCCCAGCAGACACTTTTTCTCCCGCAAGGCCATTCCTGCACTGCACCGCTTTGTGATGGCCAATGTGGAGCGAGGGCTGGAGCACGCGGTTGGTGAAAGGGTCCACGTCACCATGGACTCCTGGAGCAGCCGCTTCGGGACAGGCCGCTACCTGTCCTTCACTGTCCACTGGGTCAGCTTGGTGGAAGGGGGTGAGGATGGGAGAGCAGCAGCGGGCACAGCAGCAGCAGCAACACAGTGGGTGGTGCCACCCCGCAGGCTCAGGGGAACTGCAGCAGGTTCCTCCGATCCTCTGCCATCCTCCGGCACACCTGGCCAAACCCCCCGCCTCAGCAGCAGCGTGAAGGCCCGCCACTGCCAAGCGCTGCTGCACTTGGTCAGCCTTGGGAAGACCAAGCTGACGGCAACCCATGTGTTGGCCAAACTCCAGGAGCAGGAGAGGATTTGGCTGACCCCCAGAGGCCTCAGAGTCGGAGAGGTGGTGGCCGACAATGGGGCCAATCTGGTTGCCGCAATAGACAGGGGAAACCTGACCCACATCCCCTGTCTTGCCCACGTGCTGAACCTGGTGGTGCAGAAGTTCCTGCGCACCTACCAGGGGATGGGCGAACTGCTGGAAACGGCAAGGAATGTTGTGCGTCACTTCCGGCGTTCGGCTGCAGCCTGTGCGAGCCTGGAAGACGTGCAAAAGGAGCTGGATCTGCCACGCCATCGGCTGATCCTTGACGTTCCGACTCGCTGGAACTCCACCCTGGCGATGTTGGAGCGTCTGGTTGAACAGAGGCGCGCTGTCAAACAGTACCTTGCCCTGGCCACTGTTTCCGCAGCTCTGAGAAGGGACAAGACCAGCAACTACCCGTCCATCGTCCCCGATGATGACTGGAGGCACATGCAGCAGGTGTGCTTAGTGCTGGCTCCCTTCCTGCAGGCCACAAACATGGTGAGCAGGGACCATGCTATGGTCTGCGAGTGGGTGCCCCTGGTTTCTCTGCTGAACAGGGCCCTCGATGCTTTGCTGGAACAGGGAGCGGCAGCCTTGGACCAGCAGGAGCGGCAACCAGCTGCGCAGTCCACCTCTGAGGGGGAGGAGGAGGAGGACTTGGTGGAGGTCCCTGACCTGGCTGCTGATGAGGGGGATCAGCACAGCGCAGCTGAGTTGGTGCGGGGGTGGAGAGAGGATGAGGCGGCAGAGGAGGAGGATGAGGACAGCACTGACGTCGATGTGCCAGCAGACGTGGCCCGCCTCTTCCCAATGGCAGCGCACATGCTGACGTGCCTGCGCAGGGACCCCAGGGTGATCCAGATGAAGCAGAGGGAGGACATCTGGATCAGCATGATGTTGGACCCACGCCTCAAGGGGAAGTTGAGCCAGTTCCTGCCGCCTGCAGGAGGAGACCCAGCGCAACAAATAAGGAGCTTGCAGCAGGCCCTTGTTGAGCGCTTGGAGGAAGCCTTCCCCCAGCCTTCCATCCCCACTGTCCAGCAGCCAGCACAGAGGCAGCAGCAGGTGCCTGCATCCAGCAGCAGCAAGCGCCCCACAGACCTGCTGTCTCTCAGCCACGAGCTCTACAGGACTGTAGAGGCTCCGGCAGCAGTGACTAGAGAGGAGATGCATGCAGCAGCATCCTCCTCCGGTCACAGCCAGCGCCTGACCCGCATGGTGGCTGACTACATGGGGTCGTACAGCGGGCTTGACAGCGATGCCCCTGTTGATCCCATGGAGTATTGGGTCAAGCGCATGGAGATCTGGAGCGAGCTGGCGCAGTACGCCCTGGAAGTGCTGTCCTGCCCCCCTTCCAGCGTGCTGTCCGAGCGCTGCTTCAGTGCAGCTGGTGGCGTGGTCACCGAGAAACGCTCACGTCTGTCTCACAAGTCTGTTGACAGACTGACGTTTCTCAAGATGAACCAGGCGTGGGTGGAAGGCGAGTTCCTGGCCCCTGTTGTCGGCGAGAGGGGGACATGAACTGGCTGCCGGAACCATCGTTAATGTGCCTTACCACCCTTTACCACCTCCTGGCTCCTGCTCACTAAGCCAGCCTGGTTCACTTTGACTATTACGTCGCCTGCAGCCACACATTTTACACCTACAGTGGGCTGCTGTGTACTGCCCTTCTGCTGTCTGTCTGTGTTTCCCACTGCCAGCGTACACAGAATTACCTTCTTCTGCTGCCACTCTGCCACCAGCTATTACGTCAAACAATAGCTATATTGGTTGCAAAACCAAAAACCAAACAAACCATTAAAAAAAAAAAAAAAAGGTTTAATTTTTCTGAGGTGCCCGGGTTGAAAACTGTGTTGTCCCAGTTGTGTATTGGACACAATGTGGGCTGCACGACCGCTGTCTGGGACCTCCTGTTGTGTTTATTTACAGCCCTGGTATCACCGCTAGGTACCAGGGCTATTATGTCACGCTGCCTACCTGCTGCCACACTCACACTGCTCCTCCATACCTCCTCCTGCTGCTGCTGCTGCTGCTGTCTGTCTGTGTTTCCCACTGCCAGGGTACACAGATGATTTACCTTCTGCTGCCACTCTGCCACCAGCTATTACGTCAAACAGTAGCTGCTCGCCTACTCCTCCATTCCTCCTCCTGCTGCTGCTGTCTGTCTGTGTTTCCCACTGCCAGGGTACACAGATGATTTACCTTCTGCTGCCACTCTGCCACCAGCTATTACGTCAAACAATAGCTATATTGGTTGCAAAACCAAAAACCAAACAAACCATTAAAAAAAAAAAAAAAAAGGTTTAATTTTTCTGAGGTGCCCGGGTTGAAAACTGTGTTGTCCCAGTTGTGTATTGGACACAATGTGGGCTGCACGACCGCTGTCTGGGACCTCCTGTTGTGTTTATTTACAGCCCTGGTATCACCGCTAGGTACCAGGGCTATTATGTCACGGCGAGCTGCCTGCCTCATTGACTGCCTGCTGCCACACACTCATCCTCCTCCTCCTGCTGCTGAATTTACCTCCTGCTGTCTTTGTGTTTCCACTGCCAGGGAGCACATACAATGGTGCTTCCAACATGCGTGCGCCCACCAGCTATTTGTTACGCTCAAAAATAGCTGCATTTCTTTAAAAAAAAATTGAAAAGAGAAATACGTGAAGAAGAAGAAGACGATATTGAAAAGGAAGGAGAAGAAGAAGAAGAAGAAGAAGAAGAAGAAGAAGAAGAAGAAGAAGAAGAAGAAGAAGAAGAAGAAGAAGAAGAAGAAGAAGAAGAAGAAGAAGAAGAAGAAGAAGAAGAAGAAGAAGAAGAAGAAGAAGAAGAAGAAGAAGAAGAAGAAGAAGAAGAAGAAGAAGAAGAAGAAGAATATACAGTAACACTACTGAACAAAATTAAGGACACAACTTCTCTTTCCACATTTTTTTTTAAAGGAACATCCCCACATAATCACTTGCTGTTGTTACTTGGAAAAAAAGAGGTTTCTTGCATCATTCACCCTCAAAAAAAGTGTTGGAAGGCTATTTAAGGCCAATTCGAATAGTCAGCTCGAATAGTTAGCTCGAATACCGACTCGAATAGTGAGCTCGAAGTCCGAGGTCGAATCGAATAGTAAAAATTATTCGACTCGAATATTCGACTGACCTCGAATAATTTACTATTCGAATTCGACCAAACTCGAATTTTAAAAAGGGGTATTTGAGCATCACTACGTTCTTGTACTGCTCTGCAGTCATCACTACGATTGTCCCCCCCCCTTGTCTGTCCTTTTAATTAATAGATCGGGTCTTGAATGTAGCCACTTAAGAGCTTGGTCTTCCTTTTCAGATATGTTCTTGATGGCCCTTGGATACATTTCCGCCTTTAAATCTCTCTCTACCATCTTCTGAAAGACGTCTAAGCAAGATCCGGGTTGGACAGGGAACGGAGTTATAGACTTGCATGGTCTGAAAGTGGAGGCATCGCCAAAAGCGGGTCCCGCCCTATTACCTGTACCATCCTGGATGTCATCGGACATAGTGTCTAGTTCTTTTAAGATCTCTAAATTAGCCAAGTCCTGATCGTCCCATGATATACTTGGGCTGAAACCTAAGGGGCTTACTCTAGCAGTTCCCCATGCAGCACCATCCCTCATTGGTGCTGCCTCTCTTTTGGCAAAATGCCATTTGATATTCAGTCGTCTGACGTTTTTATAAAGTTCAATTTTAAATTTGGCAAAATCAAAGTCTGTGGCTAAGGATAAGTTTAAACCCCTCTGGAGCAGCGTTTCTGTTCCCTCTGGTAAGTTTTGGTCAGAAAGATTCAATATCTCCAAAGGTTGGGGTATCTCGCCATCCATTTTCAATTCCTCCTCCGTTTGCGATCCTTCTTGTCCTTCCATGATAGGCTTGTTTTTTTTTCTTGGCTTTATTCCTTCCTCTGCCCCTCCGTGTGCTCCTCCTAAAGGGCGAGCATGGGTTTGAGGGTCACCACCACTCTGTTGTCCCCGTGCAGTCGGTTTCTTTGCGTCAACTTTGGTTTTGTCCTCACTGGACTCAGTGTCCGTGGTCCAATAGCCCTTTCCCTTTCTAGGTGGTTTAGCTTTTCCCCCTCTTTGCCAGGAGAAGTATCTCTTGAGCAGATGGTCCTCTTTGTCTCTTTGGAATTTCTTTAGTTTCCTTTCTTTAATCGTGTCTTGTATTACCGTGAGTTTACGGTCAATCCTCTTAATCGTCTTGGAGTATTGTTTTTTCTCTACCATAGTCAGGTATTGATTTTTAATAGATTTGATTTCTCTCAGGGTCTTAACGTGTTCCTCCTTCGTTCGTTCAAGAACTATATCTTGCAAATTAGCAGCATGCAGCAAGTAAGCATTTTTCCATTTTTTGACAAAAGCTTCATCATCCTGATATTCAGATGGCTCGACATAGCGCCTGAAGCCTCGTGCCACTATTTTGTCCTCTTTGTGCTGCTGTAACGTTGTAGCTGCCCAAAACAACTTCACCTCCTTCTCGCTCAAGCTTTCCAAGTTGACCTCAGCAACCCGAGCACCCACCGTTTTATTTGATGCTGTAGATGTCACTATCTTTTTGAAAAAACTTGAACCATTTAGTGGCACACTGTCATTCCACTATGGCACAATCGCTTTTTCTATGCGATACTGCTGCTGCTGGGACAGCACTTCGCAATGCTGGAACAAGGGCACTCATTATTTCTCACTTTGCTATTTCTCACCTTTCCCTGCCACCTTTTTTATGTCTTTAATCTTCTTTCTCACTACTCTTACCCTGAAGCCACATTGGAGGTGCTTTCTCTTTTTGTAACACAAGATGGCGCCAGACTGGCCCAACTTGTGTTAGAGGCATGTGACCAAGCGTAATGTACGCTACACTGATCAATGGATTCAGTGTATCTCCGCCGCCACTACGTCAGACGCTGCTGGTACGCAATGCGCTCCAGCCGTCTGTAGACTTGAGAAGGAAGTTCAGGGGCGGAGCGGACGAGCGGGACTTCACCGCTATGCGTGCCTGGTTACAAATACTGGCAGTTCGTCCTCCCCACTTTGCAGCCTCTGTAGATGCGCAGACGTGCGCGAAACGGCCGTTAGGCTTAACCCCACCCGACACCCACCGCACCACAAGGTATCCCACTCGATTTATGCATCATAATTTTATACTGTAGCGACAGCAACTTGTATTATTGCACGCTTTTTGTACTGCAACCAGGGCTGGATTACCAACCAGGCAACAAAAGCAGTTGCTTGGGGCCCCATTTAGAGTCAAAGGGGCCCCATCAGCACATAAACCAGCCCTCGCCATCCTGTCAGCGGTGGCTGGATGTTATAATGGTTAAAGGGACTCTGAGCAGTGCAGTAATTATATCCCCCTGAGTTCCTTATATTTCATTGCATTGTGCTGAATCGAGCTGCCGACTTTGTAGAAAAGTCGTCCTGTGTAATACAATGTAACTATGGAAAGATGCATATCATTTTAAAGCTCTCTTTCTCCTCTTTCCAATGATATATAAACCGCCGCCCTATGCCTTTTAGTTTTCGCTATTTTCGTGATCGAAAACGCGGCTACGGCAATTTCGACTGCGAAAATAGCGAAAACTAAAAGGCGTAGGGTTGCAGTTTATCTATCATTAGAAAGAGGAGAAAGAGAGCTTCAAAATGATATGCATCTTTCCATAGTTACATTGTATTACACAGGACGACTTTTCTACAAAGTCGGCAGCTCGATTCAGCACAATGCAATGAAATATAAGGAACCCAGGGGGATATAATTACAAACATCATGCTGGTAGGTGTGAGGATGTAATTAGTTGTGGGTATGCTTAAAGGCATACCCACAGGCACTGCTCGGAGTCCCTTTAAGGGCCCTGCCTCTGACACAGGAGACCAGGGTTCGAATCTCGGCTCTGCCTGTTCAGTAAGCCAGCACCTATTCAGTAGGAGACCTTAGGCAAGTCTCTCTAACACTGCTACTGCCTATAGGGCATGTCCTAGTGGCTGAAGCTCTGGCGCATTGAGTCCGCCAGGAGAAAAGCGCAATATAAATGTTATTTGTCTTGTCAAATGATGCAGTGCGCTGCTGATTGTCTTCAGAGCCAGGCTCTCCTCCTAGGTCCTCCTCCTGCTACTGTGTGCTCTGCCGCTGCCCACTCCTCCCTCCCTTCCCACAGAGAACCACAGCTGCAGCAAGAATGATAGCAGCAGATGGCAAACGCTCACTCACCTATCCATGATCCAAGTGGTAGAGATCGCGTCATCTGAAACCCATCTGTCTCTTCTACCGTGCAGCCGCTCACTCTGAACTTCCTGATTCTCAGATCAGACAGGAAGTAGGAAGTAGTTATAGTAGTAGTAACAGAACGGCAGCACTCTAGAGGAGACAGATGGGCTCCCGATGACGGGACCTCTATTGCTTGGATCGCAATAGGTGAATGTGAGTCATCTGGTGCTGCCATTCTCCCCCGCTGCGGCTGCCTTCTCTGCTGGACTATCGTATTCATTGTGATGGAGGCTGCATGGTGGCTGTCTAGTTTGGGAGGAAATCGGTTGTTTGGTGGTGGGGGTGGTTATGTAATTCTGTCTGGGGAACGGCTTCCGGTTTGGCGGTGTCCAGAGCTTTCTGCTATTGCCAGGCTGGAGATGCAGGGGGAAAGTGCTGCTGCTGTGATATCTGGCGCCCTCTTCACAGGGGTGCCCCAGCCCCTGAGTGCAAATGTCCCAGCCATTCATCTCTCACTCTGCATTTTGCCGCTGCTATTCCCTGCATTGTGCACCCACAGAGGAAAGCGGGCTGTTGCCCATAGCAACCAGTAGCTCGGCTGCCCCGGTGTGTGCGGCATGTTGCTGTGCAGCAGCATCTTCTGATTCTATTACGACATGATGGGGGGGCCCAAATCAGTTACTTTGCTTAGGGCCCCGTTTAGCCTTAATCCGGCTCTGACTGCAACCAACAATATTTATTAAACACAGCTTTCAGCAGTGCCGGTATCTGTTTTGCTGTGCCTCTTCTGCCACTTTGTATATGCTTTTACACCAGAGCACGCTTAGCTGGAAGTGGGATAAGTGAAGGATCGCCGCAGGACGCCCGCTCTCACAGTAGTGCCAACCGGCTTTCTCCTCCATACCAGCATTATAATTATGCTCCTTATATTATTATTTATTGTTCTGCATCTATTATTACATTATATATACTATTAGTGTCGCCTTTAGGCTGGATTCCCACTGTGCACATTGCATTACGCACGCGTTATAATGTGTATGCGCTGCAATGGACACTGGGTGCGTTATACCACACACATCAATTCAAAGCCTGCCCTGCATGCCGCAAGTTACAATGCAGAGATGTGAACAGGCCCATGGATTTCTATGAGCAGAGAGTTGACATTAGAGTGGGGCCGAACCTCCGATTTTAGGTTCGCGAACCGGGTTCGCGAACTTCCGCGGAAGGTTCGGTTCTCGTTAAAGTTCGCGAACCGCAATAGACTTCAATGGGGATGCGAACTTTGAAAAAAAAAATTATGCTGACCACAAAAGTGATGGAAAAGATGTTTCAAGGGGTCTAACACCTGGAGGGGGGCATGGCGGAGTGGGATACACGCCAAAAGTCCCCGGGAAAAATCTGGATTTGACGCAAAGCAGCGTTTTAAGGGCAGAAATCACATTGAATGCTAAATGACAGGCCTAAAGTGCTTTAAAACATCTTGCATGTGTATACATCAATCAGGTAGTGTAATTAAGGTACTGCTTCACACTGACACACCAAACTCACCGTGTAACGCACCACAAACAGCTGTTTGTATAGTGACGGCAGTGGCGGGTTCACTGAACAGGAATACAGTGGCGGGTTAACTGAACACAACAGGTATGCAGTGGCGGGTTCACAGAACAGGTATGCAGTGGCAGGTTCACTGAACAGATATACAGTGGCGGGTTCACTGAACAGAACAGGTATACAGTGGCGGGTTCACTGAACAGAACAGGTATACAGTGGCGGGTTCACAGAACAGGTATGCAGTGGCAGGTTCACTGAACAGGTATACAGTGGCGGGTTCACTGAACACAACAGGTATGCAGTGGCGGGTTCACAGAACAGGTATGCAGTGGTGGGTTCACAGAACAGGTATGCAGTGGTGGGTTCACAGAACAGGTATGCAGTGGTGGGTTCACAGAACAGGTATGCAGTGGCAGCCTGGCAGGTTCACTGAACAGGTATGCAGTGGTGGGTTCACAGAACAGGTATGCAGTGGCGGGTTCAATGAACAGGTATGCAGTGGTGGGTTCAATGAACAGGTATGCAGTGGTGGGTTCACAGAACAGGTATGCAGCCAGGAACAAGCTAAGCCTAACTAATCTTTCCCTATGAGAGACAGTCTGCAGCAGCTCGCCCTACTCTCACTAATGCAGGCACACGAGTGACCGTAATGGCCGCCGCTGCCTGCCTTATATAAGGGGGGTGGGGCTCCAGGGGCTAGTGTAGCCTAATTGGCTACACTGGGCCTGATGACTGTGATGTAGAGGGTCAAAGTTGACCATCCATGGTGCATTATGGGGCGAACCGAACTTCCGCAAACGTTCGCCTGCGGGACGCGAACGCGGACCACGGAAGTTCGCATGGAACCGTTCGCAGGTGAACCGTTCGGCCCAACTCTAGTTGACATGCAGAATTATTCTGCAACGTAGTTGATACCGTGTGAATGGACCCTTATAACAATAATAACAGTGAAGATGGCAAGGAGCCTACCACAGTACTAGTACTAGTGCCTGTCAGGCAAGGGTTGAATATATTCTCTTATTTATATTCTTAATTTATGTATTTTTCCCCAGCAAGGTGGTTGGAGTGATGTGGGGGGGCAACCTGAATGTGGTGGTGGTGGTGGGGGACGGGGGGGGGGGGGGAGGCGGTGGGAGGAGGGGCATTCTTTCACAAAGCAGAAGTGTCTCTCGGTACATCAGGCTCCATAGCAGTCTGGCCAGTTGGTGAGGAAACGAATGACTATGCAGTTTAGGACCCCCGGAAGTGAGTATAGGGTGATTTGGAAAGTGGGGTATGCATGGATAGATTAGCTGGAGAAAAAGCACAAGCAAGGATGACAGCAAAATGAAAATGGGCTTTAGTGTAGCACTGCAGGTTTATGTGCATTTGGATAAAAGTGTAATTGATATTGACATTAATTACAACAATAAAGGATGAATACTCTTGATAATTTAGTGTGAAGGAGGCTAAGATATCCTTAGGTTTTATATTTCCCAACCATGTGTCCTCCTCCCAATCAAGTTCTAAAGCAGATTATTGTAGGCTGCCTTTTTTTTCTCTTTCATTCTATGGATAAATGTATATTCCTTTTCTCCATCCTCCCAGGTACATCCATCATGCCACGTCACTTCCGGCCATGTTACCTTTGTCATACGGAGGTGATGTTGCCTTATGGACGTGCCTGCAAGGATGGCAGCAGCTACAGTGGTGTGAAAAACTATTTGCCCCTTCCTGATTTCTTATTCTTTTGCATGTTTGTCACGCTTAAATGTTTCTGCTCATCAAAAACCATTAACTATTAGTCAAAGATAACCTAATTGAACACAAAATGCAGTTTTAAATGATGGTTTTTATTATTTAGTGAGAAAAAAACCCGCCAAATCTACATGGCCCTGTGTGAAAAAGTGATTGCCCCCCTTGTTAAAAAAAAACTTAACTGTGGTTTATCACACCTGAGTTCAATTTCTGTAGTCACCCCCAGGCCTGATTACTGCCACGCCTGTTTCAATCAAGAAATCACTTAAATAGGAGCTATCTGACACAGAGAAGTAGACCAAAAGCACCTCAAGAGCTAGACATCATGCCAAGATCCAAAGAAATTCAGGAACAAATGAGAACAAAGTACTGTAATTGAGATCTATCAGTCTGGTAAAGGTCATAAAGCCGTTTCTAAAGCTTTGGGACTCCAGCGAACCACAGTGAGAGCCATTATCCACAAATGGCAAAAACATGGAACAGTGATGAACCTTACCAGGAGTGGCCGGCCGACCAAAATTACCCCGAGAGCGCAGAGAAAACTCATCCGAGAGGCCACAAAAGACCCCAGGACAACATCTAAAGAACTGCAGGCCTCACTTGCCTCAATTAAGATCAGTGTTCACGACTCCACCATAAGAAAGAGACTGGGCAAAAACAGCCTGCATGGCAGATATCCAAGGCGCAAACCACTTTTAAGCAAAAAGAACATTAAGGCTTGTCTCAATTTTGCTAAAAAACATCTCAATGATTGCCAAGACTTTGGGGAAAATACCTTGTGGACTGATGAGACAAAAGTTGAACTTTTTGGAAGGTGCGTGTCTCGTTACATCTGGCATAGAAGTAACACAGCATTTCAGCAAAAGAACATCATACCAATAGTAAAATATGGTGGTGGTAGTGTGATGGTCTGGGGTTGTTTTGCTGCTTCAGGACCTGGAAGGCTTGTTGTGATAGATGGAACCATGAATTCTACTGTCTACCAAAAAATCCTGAACAGAATGTCCGGCCATCTGTTTGTCAACTCAAGCTGAAGCGATCTTGGGTGCTGCAGCAGGACAATGACCCATAACACACCAGCAAATCCACCTCTGAATGGCTGAAGAAAAACAAAATGAAGACTTTGGAGTGGCCTAGTCAAAGTCCTGACCTGAATCCTATTGAGATGTTGTGGCATGACCTTAAAAAGGTGGTTCATGCTAGAAAACCCTCAAATAAAGCTGAATTACGGTACAACAATTCTGCAAAGATGAGTGGGCCAAAATTCCTCCAGAGCGCTGTAAAAGACTTGTTGCAAGTTATCGCAAACGCTTGATTGCAGTTATTGCTGCTAAGGGTGACCCAACCAGTTATTCAGTTCAGGGGGCAATATCTTTTTCACACAGGGCCATGTAGGTTTTGAGGTTTTGTTCTCACTAAATAATAAAAAACATCACTTAAAACTGCATTTTGTGTTCAATTATGTTATCATGGACTAATAGTTAACGGTTTTTGATGAGCAGGAACATTTAAGTGTGACAAACATGCAAAAGAATAAGAAATCAGGAAGGGGGCAAATAGTTTTTCACACCACTGTAAATGAAAAGGCATAGCCTAAGTAGGTAATGATCATCAGCAGAATCATGCTCCACCCTCATGTGCATTGTCTACATGAGAGGTGGGGGACAGACAGATATCATGGCTGCACTTACTATATGGGAGAAAACTGATAACTGTACTTGCTATATGGGGCAGTTTCATGTGGTGGCTGTACTTGTTATTTAAGGAACGTGGCATTGGTGGCTGCACTTACTATGTTGGCCACACTTGAGGACATAGTGGCTACACTTGCTTTAGGTGGACATTATGGCTGCACTTGCTGCATAGAAGATATAGTGGGGACATTTGCTATATTAGAACATGCTAGCGGCATTAGTTGTATGGGGGACATGATAAACAATCTTGCTTTATGTGGGATATGGTGGCCACACCTGTTCTATGAGGGACATGCGAAATAACATTTCTTCAATGGATTCACAGACCTCAATGTAGACAAAACCCTCAAAATCATCTAACTCTTTCTACATTATTCAGTATATATATATATATATATATATATATATATATATATATATATATATATATATACACCGTATGTATATATGTATATATATATATTTACTGTATATATATATATATGTATATATATATATATATATATATATATGTATGTGTATATATATATATATATATATATATATATAAATCCTGGCATTGGGACCTGTTTTCTCATTGCCCCCAAAGCAGGACTTTAGCTTCCATTTCTGTTCCGCTGGCTCAGCGGTCCTGAAAAATTGCAGCAGAACCAAAGTTGCAGTGCAGAACGGATCCGTTATAACGGATGGACGTGAATGGAGCCATACGTTAACATTGGATCCATTCGCACCCATTAGGATCTGTTTCATTCCGATCCACGAACGGACCATTTTTACTGCCAGTGTGAACCAAACCTTATTGTAAATACAGAATTGAAATGTAAGGGACTGAATGCTCATGTTTTCCCAGCGACCTATTGTACCTAAAACTGTCCCTGGGAGATACAGTATTAGACCATATTATGGACAGCAGAAAGGTGAGTGAATTAGTGCATGAGCTATAGCAGTCACATGTGCAAACCCCACAGCAAGCTCACATTTTTCAATAGACACCTTGTTTTGAGATGAATAATTCCAGCCCCCTTCCCTCAGTGTCATAGGATTACCCATTGACTAATCACTAAATAAGAGTCTTCCTTTGGAGCACTGCGAGTGACACGGCCATGCTGATTCATCTTGGCTAAGTGACTCTATATGGAAGATGCAGTAACCAAGGTGACAGTTATCATTGTTGTTCCATAATTAACCCACAATCGTGAATTAAACTCCTCCAGTATTATCAACAGCTGTCAGAAAAGAAGATTTGTTCTCATACCTCCATGCCAGTGAGACAATCTTGATGAATGATTAGTATGCCAATTACTGATTTCGCAGATTTCCAATTTCCCTTTTCTGGGTAGCCTTTTTTGGGGTAATTTTTTTGCATACTCTTTTTCATCAATAAAGTTTTTATTGAACACATTGCAAATATGCAAATATAGCCAGTATATGTAACAGCATGAATTGTTAATTAGACAGTAAGGTAGTCTCCAGTGTGGGTGTTGTACATTAGAATTTACACAACCTTATAGGTATCCAACGACAGCTCCGTTCCATATATGTCTCTGACGTCACCAGTTGGCCAAAGCCGACATCACAGATATAGGCTATACAAACTGTCTTTCGTACACTCAGCGTAGCAGCTTAGATTATTACAGAATTATAATATATTAATCAAGTTTGCCTGAAATATTGTGGATAGGCCCAAAAAGGGATAGAATAATAATAATAGTGCTCATGGACCTGGGCCCAGCTTACCTCCACTGACTATAACTATGACTATAACTATATCTATAACTATAACTATAACTATTCTCCTCTCACTTGTGGAATGTGGCAATCTGTTGATTGAAATTAGAGTGGTCACTTGTCATGTGGATGTAGTCTAACCAGGGGAGCAGGTCAAATTCACATGGTGTGGTTTATGGGTATAGAATTATTCGGAGTAGTACTCTTTATTTATGCCTAGCCTGCTTCTGATCATGAGTTCCATATTTAAGTTGAGTTTAGTATTGTTTAGAAGATGGGATGGGGATACCTCTTCAGTTTTTTTTGCATACTCTGATTGGCTAAATACTTGTTTCTGCATTCTCTGATTGGTCTGGTCCAGTGCTTCCGAGTTCTGTGATTGGTATAAAATTACTGAGTTGCTGTAATGCGGTATTTCCGATTAAATCCAAGTTTCTTTTTCTGATTTCCAAGTTCCGAGAAGTACTTTTTCTGGTCATTTTTTTGCATTCTCTGATTGGCCAAATACTTCCGAATTGAGTCTGTATTCTCTGATTGGTGCAATGTTTCCAAGTTCTGCGATTGGTCTAAAATTACGGAGTTGTAGTAATGCAGTATTTCTGCCGAAATACGATTTCCGAGTTCCGTTTCCAATTTCTGAGGAGTACTTTTTTGGTAATTTTTTAAATTCTCTGATTGGCCAAACACCGCTGAGTTATTTCTGCATTCCCTGATTGGTCCAATGCTTCCGAGTTCTGTGATTGGTCTAAAATTACTGAGTCGTGGTAATGCAGTATTGATTTCCGATCGAAAATGCAGAGATTTCAATTCCGCGAAATCCAAATAAGCATCCCTATGGTGAAGTGCCCTTGTGGCCTGGCTTACATGGGTAAAGCCACTAGGGGTATGACCAGAGGCGTTACTAAGATCCTAGGAGATCCGGGTACCCAAGGTGGAGTTAGCTTGTGACGCGAGTGACCATGTAGAGGGGGAAGTGGGCATAGCCATGGGTTGGGCCAAATGTACATGAACTTAGCAGCAGTGTAACTTAAAGACAGTGGGCCTGCCCAGAAAAACGTTGGATGGAGCCCCCTCTCCTTTAATAAAAAAAATAATGCCCTAGTTATCATGAAAACAGCAATATAAAATAAAATGTGTTCAGATGGCGCCAAGGAGGTGAGTTGTCACAATATGATTCAACAGCACTTAGATCAAATGTTAAATCTTTTTATTATTCATAAACCAGTGAAAAATAAAACACCTTATAATTGTAACCCAATATGTACATACACATACACTCAGTCCACTCACAACCCCACTGCAGCGAGTTAGTTGCAGCTGAAGTCTGGGGAGCAGAAAAAAGTATAGTAAAGTGCAGCCCTGTTTCTAGGGGTGGGCCAGGTGGGTGTCCATCTGGGGCGCAATGAGGAAGGGGGGCGCAGAGAAGGAGGGGGAACCCTTCCCCCCCATGCTACCCCTTTTATTGCAGCAATGTCTGGCAGCGGCAAGAGGGGTCTTAGTAAAGACTTGCCTTCTGGGCTCCCGGCAATGAACACGTGCCGCCGGGCTCGTCTGCCTCTAGTGCCTCTCACTACTTCTGCTCAGGGAGTATTGAGCAGTGCTGCAGACAAGGAAGCACATGATCATCACCTGGAGCCCGGAAGGGGCATATATATCTGGTTAACATATACTGGGTCACATGTACCTGGCTAACCTATACTGGGGCACCTATGGGTGGCTAACCTATATTGGGGCACCTATACCTGGCAAACCTGTACTGGTGGCACCTATACCTGGATACCTATATTAGGGCACATACTGTATACCTGGCTACCAATACTTGGGGACTAAATAACGCATCACAATTAACATTCTTGAACCCATGGGGCGGGGGGGGGGGGGGGGTTACACCCTCATTCCTGGGAGCAGTTTAGCTCAGAAACTGCCCTGGTAAAGTGTTCAGATGAATAAATACATATTCCATGTATGGAAGGTTTTATCAAAGCTGGATTGCGCAGTTGAAAGATGCACCAAAGTCACACTGATATTCATAGTTGGACAGACTAACCAGCAAGCTCATGGTGACCCAGAACTCATTGGAGTGTGTAAGGGACTACAATGGTCCTAAAAGCCCCATTACTAAGATGTTAAGAAAAACAAAAGTTTGCTTTCCTAAAACTATTCATGGTTGGTGCTGGATCAGGTGATAAATGCACTTGGACATGTGTGTATCGCATGGAGAAGGGATTGGTGCTTGTCAGTTGCGTGTGGTCCGGTATTAGTCATGGAGAGCATCCAAAGACATAACAACAAAAGTTGTTTAGGTGATACCTCTAATGACTAACTGTACAAGATTTCTTTGCAAGCTTTCGAAACTTTAAGTTTCTTTTTCAGGCATGTTTCAGAACAGGTATGGTTCTGATACAGAAGCTGCTGGTTAATTTCTACAGATGCACTATAGAAAGCATTCTGACATCACTTTACCTTAGCCTAATGGAGCTGACTCATCTTAAGCGGCACACCTCCCTCCTTCAGAGCTGGCTACAGCAGGCGCTTTTATCAGTTTTAAAGCTTAGCAAATCTGCATAGCAATTTGAGATGTCATAATAAGGGCCTGGGGCTGGGCACGCTACCACATTGCTCTGAAACATAGATGGCGGTACATACATATGCCTTGATACTAAATTGTGTGTAGTTACATGCAATTTTGCATACAATTTTACATACATATTTTCATATGTTCTTTTTTATGCAGTTTGTCCGAATCGTTTAATTTTCTCTCTAAGGCTTTATGTGCACACTAGTAGACCTAAGCCTGTTAATATAACGGGCTCTAGGTCTGCTTCACAACCCCCCTCCCCTCCTGCCCCTGTAACCGCCGCCACCACTGCATGTCAGAGTGCCCTTGCACAGGTCCACCCGCGCACATGCCCGCCCTGCCCCCTGGCCCCATCCACCTGTCTCAACGGCTGTCCATGCTGCACATGCGCAGTAGCGCAAATGCACAGACACAGGGACAGGGGACACAGCGACACAGGGGGATTATTAGTTAGGATTCTGGATGGCTTCCTCCATCTAGAAACAGTGATAGTTGTGAGCTCATTTTTTATTGACATTTGTCAACTGTACTTCTGCCACACTTTATGGTGCCTTTTGTTGGTTACATTTTCGATTCTATTTTCACTTCTATTAGGGATAATATTGCTGACATAGGTGTCTCTTTCCTCAATACAATTTTCCCCTCTAATTTATCACCTGCGGTTTCTTGTTCCTAAAGCAGGGAACACACTTGTCTTTCAGTTTTCTGCTCATGTTTTTCCGCATACTTTTTCTGCACACTAAGTGTGTTTCTATGCAGGAAATCTCAGTTTTTCTGTGCAGAAAACGCACACAAAAACAGTCAAGTGTGTTCCCTGCCTTAAGCAGTTCACAACTGAGGGGTTTTACCCCTTGAGCACCAGAGCAATTTTCACCTTTCAGCACTCCTTCCATTCATTTGTCTATAACTTTATAATTACTTATCACAATGAAATGAACTATATCTTGTTCTTTTCGCCACCAATTAGGCTTTCTTTAGGTGGGACATTATGCCAAGAATTATTTTATTCTAAATGTGTTTTAATGGGAAATTAGGAAAAATGTGGGAAAAAATGTATTATTTTTCAGTTTTCGGCCTCTATAGTTTTTAAATAATGCATGCTACTGTAATTTAAACCCATGAAATTTATTTGCCCTTTTATCCCGGTTATAAAACTGTTTAAGTTATATCCCTATCACAATGTTTGGCGCCAATATTTTATTTGGAAATAAAGGTGCATTTTTTTCAGTTTTGCGTCCATCCCTAATTACAAGCCCATAGTTTATAAAGTAACAGTGTTATACCCTCTTGACATAAATATTTAAAAAGTTCAGTCCCTAAGGTAACTATTTATGTATTTTTTTTAATTGTAAGTGTAGGAGAGTGTAGGAGAGTGTAGGAGGTAATTAGTTAGGGGAGTGTAGGAGGTAATTAGTTAATTTTTAGTGTGAAAGTAATGTATCTGTATATGAAAAATGGTTTAGGGTGTAGTTTTACTATTTGGCCACAAGATGGCCACAGTAACTTTTTGTTTATGCGACCTGCAAGCGTACAGGAAGTACGCTTGCAGGAAGGGTTAGGAGGCCTTGGTGTTAACAGGGTACAAAAAGGGACGGAGAAATCCGCACCGCTGGGGGTAAAGTGGTTAAGGTAGCCATTCATCTAGAAATGTATGGGCAGATTCGACCAAGAGACAAATCTCTCTCTTATTGAATTTGATAAGAGAGAGATCTGTCAGCTGCCTATACACCACAGGCCGATTCCCAATCAATTTCATGATGAAATTGATCAGGAATCGGCCCTGTGTGCTGCCTCGCTGCTGTGCCCCCCTAATGCCCGCCGTGCCAAAGTGTATATATCACCTTTCTGCAGCCTCCGCTTGTCTCCCGCTGCTCCGGGCGCATTTTCCTCTTCCGCATACAAGCGTGTCCCATGTGGTTTCCTAGTAAGGGCGCGTGTGTGACGTCACACGCGCCCTTACCAGGAAACCATGTGGGGCATGCGTGTATGCAGAAGAGAAAAAAGCGCCCGGAGCAGTGGGGGACAAGCGGAGGCCGCAGAAAGGTGGACAGGTACTGTCCATTACCGTGGACAGGTAATGTTTACACTTTGGCACGACGGGCATTAGGGGGGACATAACGGCTAGGCAGCGGATGGTTTAGCCGGCCGTTGGGAAATTGCACGCCGTTCCCGCCGCGCACCCGACCAACCAACTTTTGCCCAACATCTTGCAGCATGTGCTATCGACAATGCAACCAATTTCAGTCCCAAAATTGGTGGCTTTGTCAGTCGGGCATGCACTTGGCGGCACTTTCATCCAATTCAATTATAATAATTGAATTGGATGGTCGATTGGCTGCCAAGTCGCCTGAAGTATGGTCACCTTTACTTAGACTAGTTCTGATCTTTTCTTATTAATTCAATGTTGTCAGAACATTATATTTGCACATCAGGCTGCTTGAAAAATTGATGGCCGTTTTCTGAATAATGTATTATTCACTTGTTGCAAATCAAGGACGGTTCTTCTCTTTTGTCCCCAGTACATACTGTACCATTAGCCAAGATCACACAACCAGAAATGATGACAGCTGGCCAAAGGAAGCAGCTTAGCTAGAAAGGAAGGGGCAAGCACAATTTATGACTCAGGCCCAAGTTTAGCCCAACATTTGGGCAAATGTTCACTGTAGTGGTCTTGCAATAGCAGCTATACTACAGCAAAAAAGGTTCAGTTTAATTTTAAATTAAAAAATATAGTTAATCTGTATGCATATTTCAGTATTACCACTGGAGGGCAGTATAAGGCTACTGGATTTTTCAAATTCCTGCAAAAACACCCCTAAACTCAACAGGTCTCCAGTGGACCAGAAATCATTTTATTTTGATAAGGCAAACTACAGCTAGGCAATGTTTATTTATCTAGTAATTTATTTATTGTCTATTAAGTATTTCATTTTTATAGCACAATATATTACGCACAGCATTACAGAGTAGATATAAGAATTTACATCTGCTGCATTAAAGCTATTATCAGCACATGTGGTTAAAGCACTAAAGTTACTTAGTTAATTTATTGCATGGTTAAACTTCTGTTAAGGTTTTTGCTTTCTTAATTTGAAATGTCAAAGCTCACTCCAAATTGAATAATCACAAATACCTTCTGTTTTAGAAACCAAATTTTTGTTTTGCATAGCATTTTAGTAAGAGAGCTTTTTGAGTTCTTTCAGCCCCTTACACACCCCTAGTAGTTCTGGTTCACCGGGAGTTTGCTGGGCAATCTTTTAATTTGATGTTATGACTCAGGTGCATCTAACCAGGACTGTGGGACGTGTGAGCGGAAATAGGGTTAATGGCAGTGCCAATATGGTGCAAATAGTTCACCCCTTTACAGGACACTGGCACACTACAAGCTAAATCTTACTAGTGTAGTTTCCTTATAACTATACAGTGCTCAGAAGAATGTTTAGTGGGTCTTCTTAAAGTGAACCTGAAGTGAGAGTGATATGGAGGCTGCCATATGTATTTCCTTTTAAACAATACCAGTTGCCCGGCTGTCCTGCTGATCTATTTGGCTGCAGTAGAGTCTGAATTACACCAGAAACAAGCATGCAGCTAATCTTGTTAGTTCTGACAATATTTTCAGAAACACCTGATCTGCGCTTGTTCAGGGTCTATGGCTAAAAGTATTAGCAGAGAGCAGGACAGACAGGCAACTGGTATTGTTTAAAAGGAAATAAATATGGCAGCCTCCATATCACTCTCACCTCAGGTTCACTTTAACACTGCAAATCTGGTTGCATATTTCAGTTCTACCACTTGAGGGCAGTATGAGTCCTCTTCAGTTTTCAAATCACTGAAAAACAACAAGTGTCCTGCAGAATGGTGCTGTTTGTGTTGGGCAATATCAGTATGCCAATCTCCTAAATTTCCCAACATATAAGCAGTGCTTTACCGAATACATAAATATTCACAATTGCTCTATTATAAATGTTATCGGGCTTGATAAGATAGGCATCTTCTTGGCTACCCAGGCAGATGCATCATTTTAGAGAATCTCACTTGAAACAACAAAAAATATTAGGAGATCCCTGACTAAATATATGTGAATTTGATGCTTACTGTATCGCTGTGCTCTTGTCTTGGCTGTTAGGCTGGATTCACACGGTGTGTGTTATATAATGCACACCTTATCTACACACTCTTGTTCACAACATCATGTAGCGCAGATGCAACGCATATAATCGCACGCCATCTGCTCCATTACATGCTGCTCTGCTGATCCCATTCACTACAGTAAATGGGTCAGCATTGCGCTTCTAGTCAAAATGCATGCAGCAGTGCGACAGTGCATCCCACTGCTGCACAGCGCATATGATGTGAATGGCAGAAGTGCTGTCTATGCACTTCTGCCATTCCTGCGTGTCGTCGTACATCATACACGCTGCCGAACTTGCGCACGGAAGCACATATGATGTGAATGAGGCCTAATTCAAAGCCTGCAGGCAGAAAGTTAGGGCCCCTTTACACTTAATGTGTTGCTCTATAGCAGTGCGTTGTGAAAAAGCTTCAGTTTTTCAGCGTATAGTGTAAAAGAGGCCATAGGGAAACATGGACACTGGACTGCACATCAGTTGCCCTTTCAATTACCACTGACAGCAACTGATATAGTGTAAAAGGAATCTAAGGGTCATTTTACACTTAAAGGGAACCTTAACTGGACGGGGGGTAAAGAGTTTCACTTACCTGGGGCTATTTCCAGCCCCCTGCAGCAGTCCTGTGCCCTCGGCGCCGCTCTGGAATCCTCTGGTCCCCCGCTGTCACTTAGTTTCGTTTTTGACGACTCACCAGTCGCCGGCCGCCATGCGTATTATTGGACGCATTCATCAATGCAATTAGCGCTATTGCGGACCAAAACGCGTCCAAAAATACGCGTTGCCATATTTTTGTACGCGTTGCGGTCCACAATAGCGCTAATAGTTACCAGTTTTTCAGCGTATAGTGTAAAAAAGGCCTTAGAATAATGCCATCCGTTACAATGCAGAGATATGAACAGGCTCATAGACATGTATGGGCAGTGAACTGACATGCATAATTGTTCTGCAACGCAGCTGATGCAGTGTGAAAGCACACTCAGTGATATCTCGTGGGTCAAATAAAAAAGAACTGGCTACTTTTTGTGCAGCTCAGTCACTGAACAAAGCTAGTGTAACAGGCGCCAACAAGTATAAAATATGTAAAAACTGATTAAAGGATACCAGAGGTGACATGGGACATTATGAGATAGGCATGGGTATGTACAGTGCCTAGCAAACAAATAACTATGTTGTGTTCCTTTTTTCTTTCTCTGGTTGAAACAGTTAAATATCAGGTAGGTAAGTGGCTGACTCAGTCCTGACTACAGTGGTACCCTCACTGATAAGAAATTCCAACTATAAAACACTTTCCTTGCAGAAAATGGCTTCTGAGAGCAGAAAAGAGATGAAAAGGCTCAACAGTTCATAGATTTTAGCTCTGGCATACTTCAATGAATGTGTCATTGAGCAAAAACAATAAAACAGTTAAAACTTAAAAAAATAGATTTAAACATAAAATAAAACCATGGAATATCTTAAAAAGTCATTTTTAGGGGAAGGAAGATAAATACACTCATTTATTTCATTCGTTTATTTTCACCTCGGATGTCCTTTAAAAAAAGAGCTAGTGGTGGACTTACCTCACAAATGATGACCTGAATAGTAAATTTTAGATTCAGAAAAGACTTTAGATTGTCACTTGAAAAAACCTCCAAAATGTAGCGCATCTGTTTTGTTAATTTTGCTGCTGATGGTCTCTCTTGGTGGAGGGGGGTCAACCCATTTCTTCTCTACAGAGAGCGACTTCCTAAGTGGGTCCAGTTTATTTCCTCCACCTGCCTATACAGTGGTTGCTTTGGAGGTAACCCTGATTGTGAGTACTGTATATATTTCCCTTAGAATACGTTGAAGGAATCGTCAAGCAATTTATCTTAACACCCCCCACCCCCCCCCCCCCGATCTACTTACCTGGGGCTTCCTCCAGCCCCTTGCAGCTGACATGTCCATGCCACAGCTCCGCTCCCGGGTCACACATGCGCCCACGTATATGCCAGCAACCAGGTGGGGAGCATCTACGCTGACGGAGCTCAAATCCAGCGATGGACAGGTAAAGATTTCATGCTGAGATTGATCGGGAATCGGCCTATGGTGGAAGGGCAGGCAACAGATCTCTCTCCAATCAGATTTCATCAGAGAGAGATCTGTCTCTTGGTTGATCTGTTCATACATCTTCTGATGTATGGACACCTTTATGCTTGGTACACACAATGAGATATTCTGGCAGATTTACTATCAAATCAATTATTTCCAACATGTCTGAGCTCATTATCTGATTTTCAATCGATTTTCTGATTGATTTTCTATTCTATTTTTTTATCCAATGTATCGATCGGAAAATCGATCAGCAATCAGATCGGATATGTTGGAAATAATCGATCTGACAGAAAAACTGCCCGAAAATCTCAGGGCCCGTTTCCACTAGCGCGAATTCGCATGCAGACAACGCATGCGGATTCGCATAGGCAATACAAGTGGATGGGACTGTTTCCACTTGTCAGTTTTCATTTGCGTTTTTATGTGCAAGATTTTTCTGCACGGTAGACCCTGCAGAATTCGCCTGCGTGTGGAATGCAGGCGAATCGCAGGCAATGTATTTAATAGGGAAATCGCATGCGTTTTTTGCATGCGTTTTTTCCCGCGATTTCGCTTGCAATTTCGCATTAAAAGTAATGTAAATTGACACAGGCAGTGACATGGTGAAAATCGCATATACCCTGCCTATGCGAAATCGCATGCGAAATCGCGGCAAAAAACGCATGCGGAATCACATCCGCATGCGATTTTGTCAGCGGTGATATGCGGCGATTCCGCACCGCACTAGTGGAAACGGGCCCTCATTGTGTGTACCAAGCATTTTATTCCGGTCATTCCTGTAGTAACAGGCAGGAAAATGGATAATGAAGGCTGCAGTATTCTCAGATCCATGTAATGATGTAATGAATAGTGGGAAAGGCTCTATCAATAAGCCATATCTTATCAGGATCTTGTTATAAATCACAGTCTTCCTCTTGCAGAATCCAGGCCTCAGATAAGGAGATTGACAGACACTGTATCCTGTTGGAGGATACAGTAGAGTCTCAGAAAACTCTATGATGTGATTGTCACCAGAGGTGATTGGCTCAAATCTGTTCCCACCAGTCTACATCCTATCCCACCCCCTGCTGACCAGCTGTGTCTCCCAACACATGTTGCAGCTCTGCAAGTTCCAGGTGATTTGGTGAGAGGCAGATATCTCCCAGCCCAGTGGTTCTGATAAAGCATGTGGCCATTTTGGTGTGCCTTTAGCTGCTCACACACATAGGATGTCACTTGTCCAGAATCAAGTAACAAGTGACCACTAGTGATGTTCAATGACATACAAATAATTGCAAGTTGATACAAAAATGTTATATGTACATTTATGCAGCTTGAAAATGAACCGCTTGAATCCCATCAAGGTGGAATTCAATTGGTCCATTTTCAAGCTGCATCAATTTCCATACACACCTGCTTTCCTTATCCCTGTCCTGCCCGCCTGTAAGTTTAGTCTGCACCTCCTTTCCTTATCTCTGTCCTGCCCGCCAGTCTAGTCTGCACCTGCTTTCCTTACCCCTGTCCTACCTGCCTGTAAGTTTAGTCTGCACCTCCTTTCCTTATCTCTGTCCTGCTCGCCTGCCAGTCTAGTCTGCACCTGCTTTCCTTATCTCTGTCCTGCCCGCCTGCCAGTCTAGTCTGCACCTGCTTTCCTTATCTCTGTCCTGCCCGCCTGCCAGTCTAGTCTGCACCTGCTTTCCTTATCTCTGTCCTGCCCGCCTGCCAGTCTAGTCTGCACCTGCTTTCCTTATCTCTGTCTTGCCCGCCTGCCAGTCTTGTCTGCACCTGCTTTCCTTATCTCTATCCTGCCCGCCTGCCAGTCTAGTCTGCACCTGCTTTCCTTATTCCTGTCCTGCCCTCCTGCCAGTCCAGATCCTGATCAAGCCCCATCATACTAAAAGTTTTACCCTGCTATTCTTCTTGCCACTGGGGAAAATAGACCCAGGGGTTTATAACCTGGCATCTTTCTGCAGAGAAGCAGTCCTCTGCTCACTAGGGGTAATGCCCCATCACCATCACCATACAGTGAAGGACACTGTAGTGGAGAATAGTGGCCACTTAGATTCCGAACCCTGGACAAGCCCCTCATCTTCCATCAGTGCTAAGATCAACAAGGACCTGACAACTAACTACTGCCCATCTATACATTTAAAATATCCCAGCATATATATATCCCGGCCGCGGGAGGGTTTTCTTCACCTTTTTTTTTTTTTCCCCCGCATGTAGCTAGCCTAGCGCTAACTACATGCTTCCCCCCCCCTCCCTGCGGCGTCCCCCCGTATGCCCCGATCTGAACGAGATTTCCTTGAGGGCTTCCCCCATCGCCATGGCGATGAACGGAGTGGCGTCATCGACGTCATGGACGTCGTGACATCACAGGGAGTCCCGATCCACCCCATAGCGCAGCCTGGCGCCGATTGGCCAGGCTGCGCAAGGGGTATGCGGGGGGGGGGGGGCCTGTATCCGCGGCGGGTAGCGGCCAAACACGCAGCTAGCAAAGTGCTAGCTGCGTGTTTGAAAAAAAAATTATGTAAATCGGCCCAGCAGGGCCTGAGCGGCACCCTCCGGCGGCTTACCACGTGTCCAGCACGGGGTTACCGCTAAGGAGGTTAACTTTGAATCATTGAGCCACTGAATTGTAGAATTATATTGCATCATGTGTGGCTACCTGACAGAAGTGGGAAGATTAAGCCAGACAGCGTCTTAGAAACAGATACAGAGTTGAAAGAAACAGACACACAATAAAGTGGTGATAGAACAAAAATGGGGATGATGTTGGCATCTGGCTGCTTTTTCAAGATGCAGAAGGGGACTTGTTCTTTCCATATGCTGGACAGTGTCCTAAGGAGTGACTCTTATCTTAGCACATGGCTGACATCTGGAAGAACAGGAAGCATCAAGATGCTGCTGTAAGATGTTTTGTCTCCCAGCAGGAAAAAATAGCAGGCCTGATCCTAGCCACTGACTCGGGACAGTGCTTGGGAGTCCTGGCATGTCACTTCTGATTGATGGCCTACTTGAGCACAATGGATGGAGTCCTGTGCAGTGATTTATCAAACAGTGAGAGACCTCCTATTGTCTCAGCCCCTGCTTGGTCATAAGGTTGACGGATGGGGAGCCAGATCAATCCTGTCTTTCATTTCAGCACTGTAAAAGCTAATTATCCTATAGAAAAAATATTATGGGAAATGCTGAGCAATGGAATTGTATGTTATGAATCTGACAGATGTCCACAAAGGGTGAGAAGAACGCAGTTCTATTGAAAGAATGCAAGTAATAATAGTAGATGTTACAGATTGCCCAGCAAGCTCATGGTGAACTAGAACTCCTAGGAGTGAGTAAGGGCCTTAGAAGGAACAAAAACGCCTCCTTACTAAAATGCTATGCAAAACTGAAGTTTGACTTCTTAAAACAGAAGGTATTTGTGATTATTCAGGTTAGAGTGAGCTCTGAGGTGTCCCACAATGCATCACTGTTAAATATGCAAATCATCTGTTTGTTGTCTCTGATAGCTAAACACTCCACCAGAACCTCTGTTGTTAATTAGCTGAACATTGCTAATTATGGTGTCATTCAGAAGCTCAGTGTCTACAGATAGAATGTCAGTGGAATCACTTTTCTATGCCTCTGTTCTTTACAGTTATGCGTTTACTCAGAAGACACCATGAAAATAATGTTAATTCTCTGTAAAAATTACCAATACTAGGGTAAAGACAGAGAAATGCATATTTTGTGCATGCTTCCTAAATATTTGAAGCTCCGCCTGTCTTGCCAGTTGTTTTTATTTTCAGTAGTTTGTACTGAAATTTTTTAAAACCAAAAGCATCCATCAGCAATGATTGGTATACAGAGTAAACGACAAAACGAAGAAAAAGACACCGAGAGCCCAATATAGTGTAGTAAGTCTTGACACCAGATTGTAGGTAATCACAAAGAAGTAATTTTATTTATTTAAGTATTTATATAGCGCTGACATATTATGCAGCGCTGTACAGAGTATATTGTCTTGTAACTAACTGTCCCTCAGAGGGGCTCACAATCTAGTCCCTACCATATTCATATGTCTATGTATGTATCATGTAGTCGTGTATGTATCATAGTCTAGGGCCAATTTAGGAAGAAGCCAGTTAACTTATCTGTATGTTTTTGGGATGTGGGAGGAAACCGGGGTGCTGCCCGCAGGAAACCCACAAAGACACAGGGAGAACATACAAACTCCTTGCAGATGTTGACCTGCCTGGGATTCGAACCGAGGACCCAGCACTGGAAGGCGAGAGTGCTAACCTCTACACCACAGTGCTGTAATCCTCCCAAACCAGGGTTACCACAAAGGCAACCACTGCAATGACAGGTGAGGAGATTAGACCTCACCCCACTCAGGTTAAGAAATCTCTCTCTGTAGGGATTATACCTCGTGTACACCTAAAAGAGGAAAATAACATAATTAATAAAATTGCTTATTTTTTTACAATATTACTTTAGAAATGATTTAACTAGTGCTTGCTCATTGTTAAGTTTTTCCTTACACTGTGCAATTTATCACAGGTGGCAAAAACTTTTGTGCTGTCAGGTGATCTCTGCAGAATTTTTGTCTACTAAGGATTCCAAAGTCAGTAGAAATAATACAGTGGGATGTAAAAGTTTGGGCAACCTTGGTAATCGTCATGATTTTCCTGTATAAATCGTAGGTTGTTACAATAAAAAATGTCTGTTAAATATATCATATAGAAGACACACACAGTGATATTTGAGAAGTGAACTTAAGTTTATTGGATTTACAGAAAGTGTGCAATAATTGTTTAAATAAAATTAACCACCCTGGCGTTCTATTAAGATCGCCAGGGCGGCTGCGGGAGGGTTTTTTTTAAATTAAAAAAAAAGTATTTCATGCAGCCAACTGAAAGTTGGCTGCATGAAAGCCCACTAGAGGGCGCTCCGGAGGCGTTCTTCCGATCGCCTCCGGCGCCCAGAATAAACAAGGAAGGCCGCAATGAGCGGCCTTCCTTGTTTTGCTTAGATCGTCGCCATAGCGACGAGCGGAGTGACGTCATGGACGTCAGCCGCCTCCGATCCAGCCCTTAGCGCTGGCCGGAACTTTTTGTTCCGGCTACGCTGGGCTCAGGCGGCTGGGGGGACCCTCTTTCGCCGCTGCTCGCGGCGAATCGCCGCAGAGCGGCGGCGATCGGGCAGCACACGCGGCTGGCAAAGTGCCGGCTGCGTGTGCTGCTCTTTATTTGAACAAAATCGGCCCAGCAGGGCCTGAGCGGCAGCCATCGGCGGTGATGGACGAGCTGAGCTCGTCCATACCGCTAAGATGGTTAAGCAGGTGCATAAATGTGAGCACCACAAAAAAAAATAATGAAATCAATATTTAGTAGATCCTCCTTTTTCAGAAATCACAGCCTCGAAACGCTTCCTGTAGGTTCTAGTGAGAGTCTGGTTTCTGGTTGAAGGTATTTTGGACCATTCCTCTTTACAAAACATCTCTAGTTCATTCAGGTTTGATGGCTTCCGAGCATGGACAGCTCTCTTTAACTCACACCACAGATTTTCAATTATATTCATGTCTGGGGATTGAGATGGCTATTCCAGAACATTGTACTTGTTTCTCTGCATGAATGCGTTAGTGGATTTTGAGCAGTGTTTAGGGTCATTGTCTTGTTGAAAGATCCAGCACCAGCGCAGCTTCAGCTTTGTTATTGATTCCTGGACAATGGACTCCAGAATCTGCTGATACTGTGTGGAATCCATGCATCCCTCAACTTTGGCAAGATTCTCAGTCCCTCCACTGGCCACACAGCCCCACAGCATGATGGAACTATCACCATATTTACTGTAGGCAGCAGGTGTTTTTCTTGAAATGCTGTGTTGGTTTTCCTCCATGCATAATGCCCCTTGTTATGCACAAATAACTCAATTTTAGTTTCTGCAATCCACAGCACCTAATTCCAAAATGAAGCTGGCTTGTCCAAATGTGCTTTAGCATACCTCAAATGGCTCTGTTTGTGCTGTAGGTGGAGAAAAGGCTTCCTCTGCATACAGCATCTCCTTGTGTAAAGTGCACGGAATGGTTGAATGATGCACAGTGACTCCATCTACAGCAAGATGATGTTGTAGGTCTTTGGTGCTGGTCTGTGGGTTGACTCTGACTGTTCTCACCATTCGTTGCTCCTGTATATCCGCAATTTTTCTTGGTTTGCCACTTTGAGCCTTAACTTTAACTGAGCCTGTGGTCTTCTATCTCCTCAATATGTTTTGAACTGTGGAAAGAGACAGCTGAAATCTGAGACAGCTTTCAGTATCCTTCCCCTAAACCATGATGGTGAACAATCTTTGTCTTCAGGTCATTTGAGAGTTATTTTGAGACCCCCATGTTGCTACTCTTCAGAGAAATTAAAAGAGGAGGGAAACTTAGAACTGACCCCCTTAAATACGCTTTCTTATAATTGGATTCACCTATGTATGTGGGTCAGGGGTCACTGAGCTTACCAAGCCAATTTGAGTTCCAATAATTCGTTCTAAAGGTTTTGGAATCAATAAAATGACAACAGTGCCCAAATTTAGGCACCTGCCTAATTTTATTTAAACAATTATTGCGCACTTTCTGTAAATGCAGTAAACTTAATTTCACTTCTCATATATCACTGTGTGTGTCTCCTATATGGTATATTTAACTGACATTTTTATCGAAACAACCAACGAATTATACAAGAAAATCATGACGATTAACAACATTGCCCAAACTTTCGCATCCCGCTGTATCTATAATAATAATCTTAACATTTGTATAGCGCTTTTCTCTTGTCGGATTCAAAGCGCTCAAGAGCTGCAGCCACTGGGGCACGCTCAAGAGGCCACCCTGCAGTGTTAGGGAGTCTTGCCTTGAACTCCCTACTGAATAGGTACTGACCCTAGCCAGGATTCGAACCCTGGTCTCCCATGTCAAAGGCAGTGCCCTTAACCAGTACATTGTCCAGCCACTGGTCTCTAAAATGCACTTGAATAGAGATGGCCCAAACGGTTCGCTGTCGAACAGGAACAGGCGAACTTCTGGGGTTCGCGACCGCGGAGAACCGCAAACTTTTCCGGAAGTTCGATTCGCCCCCATAGTGCATCATTGGGGTCAACTTTGACCCTCTACATCACAGTCAGCAGGCACATTGTAGCCAATCAGGCTACACTCCCTCCTGGAGCCCCACCCCCCCCCTTATTAAAGGCAGGCAGCGTCAGGCATTGGACTCACTCGTGTGCCTGCAGTAATTAGAGAAGGAAGAGCTGCTGCTTCTGCTGCTGCTGCAGAGAGAGCTATAGGGAAAGATTAGTTAGGCTCTTGTAGGCTTTTTAGCTTGCTCCTTGCTGATTCTGAAAAAGCATCCCTCAACAGCTCTTTTGAGAGCTAATCTTGTTCTTGTGATCTATTTTTTTTTGTGTGTGTGGCCCACTTGCATTGTATACAGCCCTGTCAGTCAGTCGCAGCTGGCCTTTGGCACCTTGGTGGTAATTCCTACTGTGCCACTGCTAGGCCCAGCACATTCAGTGAGTGACTACTACCTGTGTATGTGACAGGCAGCTGCACATTTGTAATCCCAATCACTGCACCTGTTCACTGTTCAGTGCACCTACCTACCTATACTTACGTGAGCACATGCATTGTTAATACCACCAGTCATTGCACCTGTTCACGGTACCTGTGTGTGTGTGTGTGTGTGTGTGTGTGTGTGTGTGTGTGTGTGTGACAAGCAGCTGCACATTTGTAATACCAATCACTGCACCTGTTCACTGTTCAGTGCACCTACCTACCTATACCTACGTGAGCGCACGCATTGTTAATACCACCAGTCATTGCACCTGTTCACAGTACCTGTGTGTGTGTGACAGGCAGCTGCACATTTGTAATCCCAATCACTGCACCTGTTTACTGTTCAGTGCACCTACCTAACTATACGTACGCGAGTGCATGCATTGTTAATACCATCAGTCATTGCACCTGTTCACGGTACCTGTGTGTGTGAAAGGTCAAGCAGCTGCACATTTGTAATACCAATCACTGCACCTGTTCACTGTTCAGTGCACCTACCTATCTATACCTACATGAGCGCACGCATTGTTAGTACCACCAGTCATTGCACCTGTTCACGGTACCTGTGTGTTTGTGACAGGCAGCTGCACATTTGTAATACTAATCACTGCAGTGCATACCTGTAACCTGTTCAGTGCACCTACGTGAGTGCAAGCAGTGTAATATACCACCAGTCACTGCACCTGTTCACGGTACCTGTGTGTGACAGCTGCACATTTATGATACCAATCCCTGCATACCTGTTCACTGCACCTGTGTGACCGCACGCTGTTTAGTATACCAGTCCATGCATACCTGTTAACTGCACCTGTGTGACAGCTGCACATTGTATTGTAATACCAGTCACTGCATACCTTTCACTGCACCTGTGTGACTGCACATTGTATTAGTCAAGTCAGTGCATACCTTTCACTTCATCCCCCCTGATATGGACAAAACAACAGGCAGAGGCAGAGCCAGAGGCCGACCCAGAGGCAGGCCACCCAGCAGGTCTGTGCGAGGTCGTGCTGATGTGATTTCGTGCGGCCCTGGCCCAAAGTACAGTGCTCAGAAGAAGGCATGTCCCATCAACTCCCAAGATTATCAGGACGTGGTTGACTATTTAACACAGAACACCTCATCTTCCGCAGCCACCAGCGTTACTACAAGTACCACATCCGCTACAAAATCAGAGCAATGCCATCTGTACTCTCTGCCACCAAAAATTGAGCCATGGAAAGGCCAACACCCACGTAGGGACAACTGCCTTATGAAGGCACATGCAGAAAAGGCACAAACTGCAATGGGAAGACCACCTGAGCAAAAGCAGCACACAAAAGCAAAGTTACCCTCCTTCTCCTATTCCTCCTTCAAGTGCATCATCTTCTTCAGCCACTTTCTCCCTTGCACCTTCACAATCACAGCCAATCTCCTCCACTCCGCCTCTCACCTTGAGCGGCTCCTGCTCCTCTGCCCACAGCAGTAGCTAGGTGTCCGTCAGGGAAATCTTTGAGCGGAAGGAGACAATGTCTGCCAGTCACCCCCTTGCCCGGCGTCTGACATGTGGCTTGGCGGAACTGTTATCCCGCCAGCTGTTACCATACCAGCTGGTGGACTCTGAGGCCTTCCGAAAGTTTGTGGCCATTGGGACACCGCAGTGGAAGATACCAGGCAATACCCAAACTGTACCAGGAAGTAGAAAGGCAAGTGGTGTCATCTCTGGCACACAGCATTGGGTCAAGGGTCCATCTGACCATGGATGCCTGGTCTGTCAAGCACGGTCAGGGCAGGTACATTACTTACACAGCCCATTGGGTCAACCTGGTGACTGATGGCAAGCAGGGAGTACGTGGCTGTGCAGCGGACCAACTTGTGACACCTCCACGGCTTGCAGGCCGGCCTGCTGCCACCTCCTCTCCTTCTCCTCCTGCTACATCCTCTTCTCTGTCATCCTCCTCCTTGGCTGAGTGGCAGCGCAACTCTACTGGTGCTGTGATCTCCTCTCAAGCTACACAGCCCCAGCTCCCCAGGGCCTATGCTACATGCCAGGTACGACGGTGTCACGCCATCTTAGACATGTCTTGCCTCAAAGCGGAGAGTCACACTGGACCAGCTCTCCTGGCTGCTCTTAACAAACAAGTGGATCAGTGGCTGACCCCGCACCAACTGGAGATTGGCAACGTGGTGTGTGACAATCTTGGTGAAGGGCTGCTTCACTTCACTGCTGGGAATTGTGAGCACTAATTATATTACATTGCTGTTTGTATATTGTTTTTTTGCTGCTGCAATATCTGGTGGAATGTCTGTTGTGGTTCATCTGATATTAAGCAGCAAGTGTCAGCTTTTAAAAGTACAATTTTTTTTTCTTTTCCCTCTAGTTTGTTTTGCAGCAGGCAATTGGCTAGGGGGAGGGACTAGCTGCAACAGGAGGTATTTGGTCAGCTTCAGGACTCAGTACTGAGCTTGCTCAGTCTGTGGCTTGCTCACTAAGTGGCTGCGACACAAGTGGCATAGGCGTTAAAAACAGGCGTTACAACACAGGCACAAAGAGAGTGGTGAGAGGAAGTAGGTAAGGACTAAAAAAAATAAAAAATAAAACCTTCAATCAATATTGCGGTTTTTTGCATTGGTTAGAATGTGCTAGGCACGCTGTGGTGTAGTCTTTAAATTTTGAGGACTCCACCACAACTTCACTCACTCCATATCCACTCCTGATGAGGAGGGTGGAGTACAGCCGGACCAAGAAGCAGAGGCAGCCGCTAGTTGGGTCACAGTTAGAAGGGGTAGGGGAAAAAGTGGCAGGGAGGCTAGTCCCGAGTTGTCCCTCACTAATAAGTATGCTTGTTTGCGTAATATTGGGGAGGATGATTCAGGAGTAGCAATGCTGCAGCAGGATGTGCTCCTTAGCAACCAAGGGGCAGACTGCTGTAACGAGAAAGGGAATAGGAGTGCAGCTAAAGCTAGACAGGTACTGGTGGTAGGGGATTCAATTATTAGGCGCACAGATAGGGTAATCTGTCGAAGAAACCGCGAATGCCGTACAGTCTGTTGCCTCCCGGGTGCTCGGGTTCGGCATGTAGCGGAAAGAATTGACAGATTACTGGGTGGGGCTGGGGAAGACCCGGCTGTCATGGTACACATTGGCACCAATGACAAAGTTAGTGGGAGATGGAAGGTCCTCAAAAAGGATTTTCAGGTACTTGGAGATAAACTTAAAGCAAGGACCTCCAAGGTGGTGTTTTCTGAAATACTGCCAGTGCCACGTGCTACATCTGAGAGACAGAGGGAGCTTAGGGAGTTAAATAAGTGGCTGAGAAAAGGGTTTGGGTTCCTGGAGAACTGGGCAGACTTTGCAGTCGGCTACAGGTTCTACAGCAGGGATGGGCTGCACCTTAATGGGGAGGGTGCAGCTGCATTGGGGGAGAAGATGGCTAAACGGTTGGAGGAGATTTTAAACTAGGATCTGGGGGGAGGCGGGAGGATAAAGTCTCAATACGTAGACAAGATGAGGGAAAAAGACAGTGGGAACCTATCATTATGGAGGGTGGAGAGGGGGGTGGGGACAGTGTAAAGATTAAGGAGTTTGGTAAAAATTCAAGTAGACAATTTCATGTAAACAAAATTGGTAAATGTGGTGGTAAAAATATAAAGTGCATGGTAACCAATGCTCGGAGCCTTGCAAATAAAATAGACGAACTAGAGTTCATTCTGAATGACAAAGGCTATGACATTGTGGGAATAACCGAGACATGGATGGATGAAAGCCATGACTGGATAGCTAATTTAAAAGGATACAATGTGTTTAGGAAGGATAGAACAGGGAAAAAAGGTGGAGGGTTTTGTCTCTTTGTTAAGAATTCTCTTACAGCTGTCCTCAATGATGAGATGGAGGAAGATTGCGAAGATGTGGAGTCCGTTTGGGTAAATATTCATGGTGGAAATAAAAGTTGCCAATTGCTTATTGGGGTATGCTACAGGCCACCTCTTATTAATGAAGCTGCAGAACTGCGATTACTACAGCAGATTGAAAAAGCTGCAGGTAAAAATGAGGTCATAATTATGGGCGACTTCAACTTTCCAGACATTGACTGGGGTATTGAGGCTACCCATTCTGGTAAAAGCAGCAGATTTCTGGCAGCACTACAGGACAATTACTTGACTCAAATGGTAACTGAACCAACTAGGGGGCATGCGTTACTGGATCTGATCATTTCTAATAGACCAGATAATGTATCAAATGTGCAGGTTCAAGAACATTTGGGAAATAGTGATCACAACATGATAACGTTTGATCTGGTGACTGATAGGCCACGGGGCAGCGGGACCACTAAAACTATGAATTTTAGAAAAGCAAAGTTCACTCAAATTAGGCAGGCACTAAGTTTGGTGAACTGGGATAATGTACTACAAGGGGAAGACACTGAAGGGAAATGGCAAGCTTTTAAACTTATACTCAATCAATACTGTAGTATGTATATCCCATATGGAAACAAAATGTCTAGGAATAAAAAAAGGCCTCTATGGATGAATAGAAAGGTTAAAGATAAAATGAAGAGGAAAAAGAATGCCTATAAGGTCTTAAAACAGGAGGGGACCGAGGCTGCACTAAGCAATTATAAGGAGTGCAATAAAAATTGTAAAAAAGAAATTAGGCAGGCAAAGATTGAAGCTGAAAAACAAATCGCTAAGGATATCAAATCTAACCCAAAAAAGTTTTACAAGTACATTAACTCTAAAAAAAGAAAGGTTGACTGTATAGGACTCCTAAAGGATGAGGATGGGAACTCAATGGTGGATGACCAAGGTAAGGCAGAGTTATTAAATGTTTTCTTTGCTTCTGTCTTCACAAAAGAAACAGCACTGTTGCAAACTACAGAGGCAGAAGAGTCTCAACCTTCTAACTGTAATATTAAATACTTAACGCAGGAAGAAGTGAAGGCAAGACTAAATAAATTAAAAATAGACAAGGCACCTGGCCCGGATGGCATGCATCCTCGGGTCCTAAGGGAATTAAGTTCAGTTATAGATAAACCCCTTTATCTTATCTTTTGTGACTCTCTTGCAACTGGCAGAGTCCCAGTGGATTGGCGTACAGCCCACGTTTTCCCATTATTTAAGAAGGGCAAAAAATCTGATCCAGGAAATTATAGACCTGTAAGTTTAACATCAGTTGTATGCAAACTATTTGAGGGGTTACTAAGAGATACTATACATGACTTCATAGTAGAAAATAATCTTATTTCTCAGCATCAACATGGGTTTACTAAAGACAGGTCCTGTTTGACTAACATGCTCAGCTTTTATGAGGTAGTGAATGCTAATATGGATATTGGGAATGCTGTAGATGTGATATACTTGGACTTTGCAAAGGCCTTCGACACTGTTCCCCACAAAAGTCTGGTGCAAAAGTTGAGGATGCAAGGACTGGGGAAGAGTCTGTGTTCATGGATAGGGAACTGGCTAATGGACAGAAAACAAAGAGTTGTGGTCAATGGATCGTACTCAAAATGGGAGTGTCACGATTGTGGAACTTTCCCCGTGATCAGCGCACAACGCGTGCGCTGACACGGCGGAGATCCTCCACAAGCGTATAATTTGCAGGAACCCAGCAAAAGGTGCTACGCACCTGTAGAGGGAAATTCCTGTCGGCAGATGGCGCTGGGGAGTGCAGAGGAACCAATCCTCTGTACCTCCACAAGTGCCAGACAGGAATTGTACGAAGCGCAGAATGCAATCGCAAGAGAGGCGATAGTGAATGAGATTGAGCAAAAGGGATAGGTTGTATGTGTGTGCGCCAATCCAGTCGCCACTCCGCGACCGCGCACACACACAACAGCAGATACGAAATAGGAACGCGATCGCGAGAGGTGCGATCGCGAGACGTGACACAAGGCAGAACAGAATAGAATACAAGGGTAGCAAAGGCACAGCAAATACAATAAGGAGATACGGAAAACAACAACCGCTAGCTAACCGCAAACACCGCACTTATTCGCAACAGTGCAAGCGGTTATGCGCGATCTCCACGTGATAAGCACAATAGAGACAAGCACGCCTAACTAACCATAAACAGACAAACATGAAACAGGGGACGCGAGCGCTTGCTTAACGGTTACCTCACCGAGCCTGTAGCAAGCGCAGCGGACAAGACAGACACACGAAAAACAAGAACTAGGCAGGAAGGATCCACCGCTCTTCCGCCAGAGCAAGTGTGATCCAAGCAGGAACATAGATCAGAAAGATCCACAGCCGCTAACGCTAGCGGCTAGTGCGATCTCAGCAAGACAGAACGATTCGCTATCAACCGCCGTTGGTGACAGCGCAATCGCGACCGACAAGACAGAACAGAAGGATCCCCAGCGCTCGCACAAAGTAGCTAGCGCGATCCCACGAAACAGAACAGAAGGATCCCCAGCGCTAGCACAAAGTAGCTAGCGCGATCCCAGGAAACAGAACAGAAGAGATAGCTGGTAGCAACCGCTGCACCAGCTATACTCCAAGAACATAGATCAGAACCATTTCCTGTCAACCACCATAGGGACAGGACAATGGCAAACAGGCAAGACAAGACAGAACAGGCAATACAGATAATACAACCTGACTGGGCTAGAAGGGGAGCCAAAAGCAACCCCCAGGAATTAACTATACTAGATAGCAATGGCTGACACTCCAGCAGTGTCCATCAGGAACTGAGCAAGGAAGGGAAATGACCAGCAAAGCATTGTGGGAAAGACATAGTACTTATAGTACACGCCTCCAATGAATGTGGCCAGGCAATTTGCATAACAACGTATGCAAATTCCTCTGCAAGCACAAGCTGCAAAACTGACAGAAACTCTTCTTTCCAGAGTCCTGCAGCATGCAACTTACACAATGGTCAAAGGGCTGCCTGTCTGCACAGGCAGCTGAGCAAATCATCACAGTACCCCCCCCCTCCAGGGTCGAATTCCAGACGACCCCCAAAAATGCTATTAGCAACAGACTCAAACTGAAGACTCATGAAGGTCGGGGCAGCCCGACAAGGTCCAATTCCAGAGTCAGTCCACCCGAAACCGACCTCATCGGAAACAGAAGCCACCGAAACATGCCCATCAGTACTACCAGTCTCAGTATAACACCCATCAGGACTGTGAAAGCCAGAGAAGAAGCCATCGACACCCTCCAGACAATACCCACCACCTTCCAAGGAGCGTCTGAAAATACCAAACCTGCCACAATACCTGTTCGAAGTGTCCCTTACAACACAAAAGCCACCGTTGATCTTATCCAGGGTACCAAGCAAAATTTCCCCTGGAATCTCCCAGAACCTTTTGAAGCTCCACAGAGATCCCAAGAGGGCAGAACAATCACCAGGCTCACATGGAGAATTACCAAGAACCCCCATGGAACCAATGACAATTCCGGATTCAGAATTACAAGGACCCCCATCAAGATCAAGACTTTCAGGGACCACTTCTGGGCATGCAAGCAGGCAGGCCATATCAGAGCATGTCTCCACCGAGGAAGCATGTGAGTACGCTGGTAACCGAGACACACTTGGGCTTTCTGGGTCACAGAGCACACTGGGGTACACCAGCACAGGAGAAACCTCAGGACATGTCGGGGAACTGCCAACCTCAGAGTCCGACACGAGGAAACCAAAACCAGGACCGGGCAGAGAATCATCACGAGCAATGGTCTCAAGCACTGGACTTTCAAAAGAAGACTCGGGCTCAAATTCAGAAATTTCTGTGACTGCAATATCATCATTGACTACATATGAGTGAAGCTCCACCAGAGCTGCAAAGGTAGTCAGCAAGGCAGCAATGCCTACGGAAGAGGGTAACCCCTCAGAAGAACTTGGGGGGCAGGAGACATCTCCTACAAGTTCTGCACCCTTTGGGAGGAACTCGGAGACCTCCAGAACATCCAACAAGACCTCAGGAGCATCATTTTTCAAGTTTTCTAAAAAGGATTCTGAACTATCCATGTTACAGGGCAAAACTGGAACTTTATTTTGTGGACAGGGCAGATGTCCCAGGAATGGTTCCACCATAACCTGAGACTGGATCTCATCATCATGAGGGGAATGTACAGGTATATTTACTGGAACACACACTGACTCCCTAACTTCATTCTCACTGTACCCAGAATTCTGTGTGGCAGTCAAACTAGCTTGTAACTCCAAAACTGCAGAAAAACAAGTAAAAATAGCAGCAATACCTAGACGAGCCTCTAGGGGCAGGGCAGGAGATATTGTACAAGGCAATGTTGACTCATCCAGAGTACAGGGTGGAGAGTCAAAACTTCCCTCAGAGCAAGAAAGGGACTCACAAATGTCAGTGTGATTGGACATCATATTGTTATTCATGGTACAGGGCAGGTTCAGAGAAAGCGTCTCTGAATAAGGCAAAGAGGGTTCAGCATCAGATTCGCAAAACCGAAGCGCTGTCTCACTCTTAGATTCGGCTAACAATGTCGAATCCGAGGAATCAGAACGCAAAACCTGCGAATCAAAATTCACTTTAGGTTGTGAAACTGACGCTTCTATAGCGCAAACCTTCGCGATCTGCGGAGCAGACTGCAAGGCATCTAGGACCGAAACGCTGGAGCAACTGTCCCCAGGCAACGGGCCCTTACAGGTGTGAACAGGGTGAGACAGAGACTCATCTGCAGAAGAAATAGTGACATCAACAGGACAAGCTTTATTAGGCATATTAATTTTACTTTTGACGCTGCACAGTCGAGAAACTTTCCCCATAGCAGGGTCACAGACGGAAGATCTCAAAGATCTGTTTCTAAATGACAAAGGATCCCACACATCCTTGAGGAAACCGGCAGACTCATGCCGATCACAATCTGCAGGAACATCCGAGAAACAGGCATCAGATCGCACAGATTCAAACTGCACACTGTCAGGAGCGAATCCTTCAGGATTCGCACAGGAATCAACCACAGCGGCACACTCATTCATTTCAGATTGCACAAAGTCAAGACTCACATGCTTTACCCCAGAAAGGCAGGAACAATCATCCGACAACGATGTCTCTTTATTGGAATCAATTGGTTGGTGTGTGTGCAACTCATCAAAAATCGTTTGCCATACATAGATCACCAGATCCACATCATCCTTGTCACATTCATCGGAATCAATCAGAAGGTACATAGAGTCAAGACAAGCATTCAAGACATCTTCGCTTTTTGCGATGTAAAAATCGCAAAAGGCTTTCCAATCAAAATCGAATTCCTCCAGCAAGGCCCCAACATCCCAGGAAGCAAATGGGGGTTCAAACAGGCCAGTATCCAAATAATCTCCATAGGGGTGGAGTTCAGGAACAAGAACAGATTTTTTAACTGTTTTAATGTAGTGTGCGATCCTACCTATAGCAGGATCCACATAAGCTTTGGATTGGGGCAGAAAACCTGGAAACTGATCAGCAGATGCATTATAAACATCATTATCATACTGCATGGTTTTGCCCATTTCAGACTTGCCAGAAATAACCTCTCTATCTGTGGTTGCTAGGGGCAACGGATCTTTCCGCTGGGAAGCCTTCCTAGATCTTTTACGTTTAGACTTAGAGGCTTTGGATGGCTGCTTTATGGATGAAAGAGTAGATGGAACAGCTGATTGAGCTGCTGACAACAACTCATTAAGGGGGTATGGTAATTGAGGTAATCTCAGCCAATTGTGAATTAAAAAGGCCAAGAATTCCAGGGGTCTTTGACTCAGGGTGGTATGATCTAACACATCATAACCCCACATTGACATTTCGCCCCCCAACAGAATGTAGACCATTTGGGGGGCCCAGGTAGACACTGGGGTGCATTGGAATTCAGGGTTCGCTAACAGTTTCGTACACTCAGACAAAAATTCGTCTGCTGATTCAGGTTCAAGTTTTTTAAATCTCTTAAAGGTACAAGAGCCATATTCGACAAAATCGTACAAATCGGAAATTCCGTCTACACTGGGGTTTTGGGTTGGGCTGGTCATTCTGTCACGATTGTGGAACTTTCCCCGTGATCAGCGCACAACGCGTGCGCTGACACGGCGGAGATCCTCCACAAGCGTATAATTTGCAGGAACCCAGCAAAAGGTGCTACGCACCTGTAGAGGGAAATTCCTGTCGGCAGATGGCGCTGGGGAGTGCAGAGGAACCAATCCTCTGTACCTCCACAAGTGCCAGACAGGAATTGTACGAAGCGCAGAATGCAATCGCAAGAGAGGCGATAGTGAATGAGATTGAGCAAAAGGGATAGGTTGTATGTGTGTGCGCCAATCCAGTCGCCACTCCGCGACCGCGCACACACACAACAGCAGATACGAAATAGGAACGCGATCGCGAGAGGTGCGATCGCGAGACGTGACACAAGGCAGAACAGAATAGAATACAAGGGTAGCAAAGGCACAGCAAATACAATAAGGAGATACGGAAAACAACAACCGCTAGCTAACCGCAAACACCGCACTCATTCGCAACAGTGCAAGCGGTTATGCGCGATCTCCACGTGATAAGCACAATAGAGACAAGCACGCCTAACTAACCATAAACAGACAAACATGAAACAGGGGACGCGAGCGCTTGCTTAACGGTTACCTCACCGAGCCTGTAGCAAGCGCAGCGGACAAGACAGACACACGAAAAACAAGAACTAGGCAGGAAGGATCCACCGCTCTTCCGCCAGAGCAAGTGTGATCCAAGCAGGAACATAGATCAGAAAGATCCACAGCCGCTAACGCTAGCGGCTAGTGCGATCTCAGCAAGACAGAACGATTCGCTATCAACCGCCGTTGGTGACAGCGCAATCGCGACCGACAAGACAGAACAGAAGGATCCCCAGCGCTCGCACAAAGTAGCTAGCGCGATCCCAGGAAACAGAACAGAAGGATCCCCAGCGCTAGCACAAAGTAGCTAGCGCGATCCCAGGAAACAGAACAGAAGAGATAGCTGGTAGCAACCGCTGCACCAGCTATACTCCAAGAACATAGATCAGAACCATTTCCTGTCAACCACCATAGGGACAGGACAATGGCAAACAGGCAAGACAAGACAGAACAGGCAATACAGATAATACAACCTGACTGGGCTAGAAGGGGAGCCAAAAGCAACCCCCAGGAATTAACTATACTAGATAGCAATGGCTGACACTCCAGCAGTGTCCATCAGGAACTGAGCAAGGAAGGGAAATGACCAGCAAAGCATTGTGGGAAAGACATAGTACTTATAGTACACGCCTCCAATGAATGTGGCCAGGCAATTTGCATAACAACGTATGCAAATTCCTCTGCAAGCACAAGCTGCAAAACTGACAGAAACTCTTCTTTCCAGAGTCCTGCAGCATGCAACTTACACAATGGTCAAAGGGCTGCCTGTCTGCACAGGCAGCTGAGCAAATCATCACAGGGAGACTGTTAGCAGTGGGGTCCCACAGGGGTCTGTTCTGGGTCCAGTGCTCTTCAATTTATTTATTAATGACCTAGTAGATGCAGTAGTGAGCAATGTTGCTATTTTTGCAGATGATACAAAATTGTGCAGAATCATCAACTCTCAGGAAGATAGTGTCATATTGCAACAGGATCTGGATAGGATGGCTATATGAGCACATACATGGCAGATGAAATTCAATGTTGACAAATGTAAGGTCATGCATTTTGGACATACTAATGGTCTAGCACCATACAAAATAAATGGGATACAGTTGGGGACATCAAACTTGGAGAAGGACTTAGGAGTACTCATTGACAACAAGTTAAATAATCGTACTCAATGCCAAGCAGCTGCAGCTAAAGCTAACAAAATTTTGGGATGCATTAAAAGGGAAATAAAAACTCGAGATGCTAGCATAATATTGCCCCTGTTTAACTCTCTAGTAAGGCCACATCTGGAATATGGAATTCAGTTCTGGGCACCACATTACAAAAAAGATATTGCAGTTTTAGAGCAGGTGCAGAGACGAGCAACAAAATTGATGCGTGGGATGGAAGGTCTCACTTATCGAGAAAGGTTAGATAAACTGGGTTTATTTAGTCTAGAGAAAAGACGCCTTAGAGGGGATCTAATTAACATGTATAAATACATCAGAGGGCAATATAATACCTTGGCGGATGAGCTTTTTGTCCCTAGGCCTTCTCAAAGGACTAGAGGACATGATCTGCGCATGGAGGAAAAATGTTTTAACCATTTATTTAGGAAAGGGTTCTTTACAGTAAGAGTGATTAAGATGTGGAATGCATTGCCACAGGAAGTCGTTATGGCAAACTCTATACCTGCATTTAAAGGGGGCTTAGATGCTTTCCTTGCGTTGAAAGACATCCATAGCTACAATTACTAGGTAATGCCTAATGATGTTGATCCAGGGATTTTATCTGATTGCCATCTGGAGTCGGGAAGGAATTTTTCCCTTTAGGGGCTAATTGGACCATGCCTTGTAAGGGTTTTTTCGCCTTCCTCTGGATCAACAGGGATATGTGACGGAGCAGGCTGGTGTTGTACTTTATACTGGTTGAACTCGATGGACGTATGTCTTTTTTCAACCAAAATAACTATGTAACTATGTAACAACGGCAGCAATCTCATTTCGACTTTCAATTTGGGAAAGTTGACACATGTACTCTGCTTGGTACATGTGTTGAATCTCATAATCCAGAGATTTGTGTCTAAGTACCTAGGCTTACAGGACGTCCTAAAGCAGGTCAGGAAGTTGTGTGGACATTTCAGGCGGTCTTACACGGCCATGGCACGCTTGACCGATATTCAGCGGAGAAACAACTTGCCGGTGAGGCGCTTGATTTGCGATAGCCCGACTCACTGGAATTCGACCCTCCTGATGTTCGACCGCCTGCTACAACAGGAGACAGTCATCAAACAGTATCTCTACTACTACAGTCAAAGGACACAGTCTATGGGAGATGGGGATGTTCTGGCCAAAGTACTGGACACTCATGCGAAATCCAATCGATAGAAGAAGGCACTCCACAGGCTCCAAACTTGCGTTTGACTTGTTTATTGAGCAACAGCACACACTACATGTTACGGGTACACTGACCCTTCATCAGGTGCGAAATGCCTGCAGGCTCATGCGGCCATTTGAGGAGGTGACAAACATGGTGAGTCCCAGTGAAGGCGCCATCAGCGACTTGATCCCGTATGCCTTCTTCCTGGAGCGCGCCGTGCGTAGAGTGGTGGATCAAGCTGTGGATGAGCGTGAACAGGAACAGTTACAGGAGGAAGTGTTGTGGGATCAATTCTCATCAGAACCAGATGTTTCCTCAACACATGCGACAGCACAGAGGTGGGAGGAGGAGGAAGAGTCGTGTGGAGAAGAGGAGTCAGATGATGAGGAAGGTGTGTTTTTTTTTTTTTTTTTTGAGGAGGCAGCAGAAGAACAACCGCAGCAGGCGTCACAGGGGGCTTGTGCTGCTCAAAGCTCCCGTGGTATTGTTCGTGGATGTGGGAGGAGGAAAACTTACCTGACATCACTGAGGTAGAGCAAGAGGAGTTGGATAGTATGTCTGGATCCAACTTTGTGCAGATGGCGTCTTTCATGCTGTCCAGAGTCCAGACTGTTGAGGGACTCCCGTATAAAAAAACTCAAGGGGAATGAGCTGTACTGGGTGGCCACGCTACTAGACCCTCGGTATAGGCACAAAGTGGCGGAGATGTTACCAACTCACCTGAAGGCAGAAAGGATGCTGCACATGCAGAACAAGCTGGCAACTATGCTTTACAGTACGTTTAAGGGTGATATCACAGCACAACGGAATAAAGGTGCCACTGCCAGTAATCCTCCTCCTCCCATGTCCACGCAGGCAAGGGCCGGACGCTCTAGCGATCTCTTGTCCCCCAGGGGGACAGCGTGTCACACGGCTGTCCCCAGTACAGCGCTGCTGCTGATCGCAGCGCTGTACTTAGTGAAAAAAATCGCCGTCTAACAGTCACCCGAGCGGCAATCACCGCTCGGAGACTAAAGGCGGGACAGTGCTCCATCCCCCGAGCAGCTTGCACGCGATCTCCTGCAAATCCCAGCCCCAGGGCTTGACGCCCATCGGCGTTAGGTGGTCCTGGGGCTGCTGCCACTTTAGGCTTCCAATTTAGCATGCAATGTGATTTCTGCCCTTAAAGAGAACCCGAGGTGGCATTTCATTACGTTAGTGGGGCACAGAGGCTGGTTGTGCACACTAACACCAGCCTCTGTTGCCCCATCGTGTGCCTCAAAGACCCCCCTGCTCGCCGCTATAGACCCCGCAGTGCTGGCGACACGAACCGCGTCGCCAGCACAATGTTTACCCTAGCGCTGTCTGTCAGCGCCGCTCCCCCGCCTCCTCCGCATCGCCGCTACCCGCCCGTGTCCCTTCCATCCTATCAGCGGGAGGGAAGGGACGTGGGCGGGTAGCGGTGAAGCGGAGGAGGCGGGGGAACGGCCTGACAGACAGCGCTAGGGTAAACATTGTGCTGGCGACACGCTGCGTGTTGCCAGCACTGCGGGGGTATAGCGGCGAGCAGGGGGGTCTTTGAGGCACACGATGGGGCAACAGAGGCTGGTGTTAGTGTGCACAACCAGCCTCTGTGCCCCACTAACGTAATGAAATGCCACCTCGGGTTCTCTTTAAAAATTGTTTAAACGTGCTCCCTCAAAACTCTCTTTTTCCGACATGCGTACGTCCTACCTTAGGCCATTCCCCCTTTGACTTCTGGCCAAGTTGTACTCCTAATAGATAACCTAAGAAGACACTACCTCTAGTTATGTTTATTGTATACTACCCCACCTCTTGTTCTGCCCTATTCCGTTAGATTGTAAGCTTGTCATGACAGGGCTCTCTCACCCTTTTATGTCTTGGAATTTGTTATACATTTTCATGTTACTTTTGTCACTGTAATAACTAATTCTGTATTTTGTATATTGGTGTATACCATTGTCTGTATTATTTTATACCCCATGCTTTGTAGTTTGTACAGTGCCACGCTGGCATTGGCACTTTATAAATCAATAATAGTAAGCAAACAATACTATACTGAAAAGAGAATGTGTCCCTCAGAATTTTTCACAGGAAAAACTACCACACTCCCTTCCTGTATGTAAATAAAAGACATCCTTCCCCCTCATGACCCATGGTTAAGGTCTTTCCCATAATGTCACTAGTGCATAGCTGAAGTCGGTAATAACCAGTTAGGTACCTGTGCAGAACTCATTAGTGAGACACCATTAGTACCTGTGTAATGGTGTAGCTGAAGCATTCCCGTACAATAGTTCAAGCCTCAGGCACTACTAATCACTGCAGCACGTTTTACTAAACAAACACATGACTGCAGGTGCTGCGTTATCAGAAATCTCCTAACGTTCAGTGAGGTCACACCTCTGCATACATAATATGCAGCGTATTTGATGACAGATCAGCAGAAACCCCAAACACACATGTATACACTACACCACTTATATCGATATACAAGTCTTTATAGACTTTAAAGTGTGAGTTAAATAAATATGAAGAAATACTGCAATGCATGAACGTAGGATGCCACAACAGCTTTGTTTTATTTCCCAACATTGTCATTAATGTTCTTATACTGCTCGACCAGTTTACATACTAACATTCATTTAATAATATCCACTCCTCTATGTGGACAAGGTTCTTCTCCAGTTCAGTGACTGCAGGTATAGCAGTGTAGTATCCTGGCTACTTGGGTACTAGAAACACTGGTCACTTTGTTTTGAGGCTTCGGGAAATGGCTTGTGCAATGCAAGCTTCACAAGACATTGCTGCTCAGTTCATTAAGACTTGGGACTTAAGCTAAGTACTCACGGGGGGACAATTGTAGCTGTCGCTGCACACGGGAGCGTGTGCGCGACAGTTCGTCAACAGTTCGGCGACAGCTTGTCGCCAAGTCCCTCTGCATCCACACTGCAGCAGAGGGATTAGCGATGCGGCGGAAGCTGTCGCCGAGGTTCCTCCTCCCCGCCGGAAGCTCTGTGTGCCGTGTGTGGGTAGCTGTCGCTAGCCCGCATACACATGCGGGGCTAGCGACAGTTCCGGCGAAGGTTGCGGCGACGGCTGTAGCCGGCGATTGAACATGTCAATCGCCTGGCGACAGCTCCGACGGGCGACGGTTCGGGGCGCGCGCGTCATACACACGGGCAAACCGTCGCCGCAACACGCGCGTGCCACGTGGTTGCGGCGACGGCCGTACCCCGTGTGTATGAGCCTTTAGGGACTGAGGTTGACAAATCAAGAGAGAGGTGCTCAATGCCAGCCTATTATTGTATTCTGGCACTGTTATTTGGCCTGATGAAGCATTGCCATAGTTCAAATAAATTATGTTTACCTTATATCCATGCCATCCTTGAGATAAGCCACCTCGTAATTTCAATTTTAAGGATTTTAATTTATTTTATTCTTTCTGGCTGCCTCTCTCCTCCTTTCTCCATTGTGAAGGGAACCCTCCTGAAGAGGGTGGCCTCCTGTCAGCTGGTTCCAGATGACCGGAGAGCAACCTAAGTACAAGTGGTGATTCATGTGCCCAAGGAGAAATGGCTACCCCCCCAAAGACTTTATTGGTCGGTTACTCTTACAGCAACCTCATCTTCTGAGTACCCCCTTTATTATATCACTTCTCCAACTGACAGAAAATACACTATCTGGGCTCCCGTTGTCTTTGTGTTTGATTTTTAAAGAGAACCCGAGGTGGGGTTCTGACAATGCAATCCACATACAGAGGCTGGGTCTGCCTATACTACCCAGCCTCTGTTACTATTTCAATCCCCCCTAAGCCCACCCTGCGCTCTGCTATCCCCCATAAATCACAGCCGCGCTGCCGACACGCAGTGTGTCACAGCGGGCTGTGTTTATCTCTGTACTGTCAGTCTGCCGCTCCCCCGTCTCCTGCATAGCTCTGGTCCCCGCCCGCTTCCCTTCCCTCCCCGCTGATTGGAGGGAAGGGACACGGGTGGGGACCGGAGCTATGCAGGAGGCGGGGGAGCACACAGAGTGACAATACAGAGGCAAACACAGCCCGCACAGCACAGCTGTGATTTATGGGGGATTGCAGAGCGCAGGGGGAACTTAGGGGGGATTGAAATAGCAACAGAGGCTGGGCAGTATAGGCAGACCCAGCCTCTGTACGTGGATTGCATTATCAGAATCCCGCCTCGGGTTCTCTTTAAGGTTTATTCCTATCTCTCAAGTTGTTTTACCAATTCAAGGCTGGAGTTATATTATTTTATATTATATTTCATTAATATTATTTTATGCCCCTAGGCCAACATTTTTCAGGGTTCACCTTCTATGTGCAGTAACTGCCCTCTCATTCCATGTGTAACATCCAAGTGTAACAGCCCGTTTATTTAATATATAGTCTTCTTGGGCAGCAGCTCCCCTCTTTCCTGTGTTACTCCTCATTTACAGCCTCTTCTTCCATATGCAGCAACTCCTCTTTCATGTCCAGCTTGTCTCTTTGACATTAACTGCTCCAGGTCCGGGCCTGTGTGACCTTTACCGAAATCCAGCCCTGTCCTAAATGCACCTGTGACTGGTATGTGCATCTGGTGCCTGTTTTATGTATCTATGACTGGTATTATGTGCATCTGGTGCCTGCTCTTTAACACCGGCTTACATTTTTACCAGAGACCCTCCCTAGTTCCATGAAACAGGTTTTTAGTTTTTGGTCACTTTTCTTTTGTGCAATAAATTAAAAAAAAGTTAGTTGACCAAGTATATGGCCCGTCTTACAGATCTGAATATTTAGAACCTATGCTGAATACTTACTTGGATTATACAGGAAAATACTTAAATAGCTTAAGGACATAGCTTTTTTAATATACATATTATGAGGGTATAGTACTGTTATTTTTGTAAATAAGGGCTTGTAATTATTATTGTAATTGTAAATATTAGTACTATATTATTATTATAGTATACAGACACACAAAACTTAAAAAATACACCTATGTTTCAAATTAAAATATTTTCGCCATACATTGTGCTAGCGACATAATTTAAATGTTGTAATAATTGAGACAAATGGGAAAATAAAATGTGTGGGTTTTATCTACAGTAGAACTTTTTATTTTTAAAATATAACAGCTAGCAAACGAGAAAAAGTTTTTTTTTTTATTTATTTCCTTCTTCATTGTAACATTCGTATAAAATATCTCTTAGCAAAAAGTACCACCCAAAGAAAGTTGAATTTGTGGCGATAAAACAATATATAGATCATTGATGATGATGATGATGATAAGTAGAGAGAAAGTTATTGGCAAGTGAATGGGAGGAACGTGATGTGAAAATTGCTGTGGTTTTTGAAGGGGAAAAAACTTGGGGCAGGGAAGTGGTACCGTTATAGTGACCTTGAGGTGAGCCTGAACAATAAGAACAGTGTCTATACTGCTAAAGTACATAATGAGAGGTTACCTTCAATGCAAACTTCATGATAATACAATTTATATTGTTTTATTTAGAGATATGCCGAGGTTTGAGGGTAAACTGAACAAAGAATACATTAATTAAACCCTTTAGTAAAGAGAGTCTAGCGGTACCCAGCAGAGCAGCTATAATTTTGATGACAGTTAGGGCCCTTATTCATTAAAAACGTTGTCCACGTTCACTTCATACTCTCAAGCTTATGAAAATGTGTTGTTTTTTTACTTCCCTAAATATGTCTGGGTAATTGGGGAGAAGTCAAGCAAATAAAAATAAATCTATACTGGATCAAGCTCATAGTGTCTCTGCCAGTATAAGAAGCACTTGTGATTTTCCTTGTCACTGACTTAACCTCAGCGATCACGATGATCTCATTATTGTGTCAAAGCAGCGCTCAGCATACCTGACTAATGTCTAGTGCTGTATTCTCATTAATCGTGGCAACAAATGGCTACCTCCTCCATACGGTTGCACATTACTCTTCAAGTGCTCCTCTCTGTTAGCTCCAGACTTCAGAACATCTCAGCCCATTCAAAGTGTGAGATTTTCTTGCAAGGAAAAAAAATCTTGCTCTCTGGAACATATCACAGCCATACTCATTATCACAGTGAGGTGCAGTTGCACTTCAGCTCTTTATTCCACCACATAATTAGCACTGTCAGAATGTGTATTCACACACAGAGAACTGAACAGAAGCTCAACAGATGCAGCAAGACAAAGATTTTACGTTTTTATTTCACTGATGACTAAATCTTGAATTGAGACTGTGCATAGGTTATGGAAGATCTCTGACAAGTTACTTTATTTAAAGGGTCCCTGTATTTAAAAGGTCAGCTGGATAGCATACTGGTTAAGGTTGTTACATTTGATGCAGGTCTTTGACCAGGGTTTGATTCCTGTCTCAAGCCAGTGAGTAAAACAGTAAGGAGTCTTGTGGCAAGGTTTCCTAATGATCCTGGTTGCCCATGGAGCATGCCCTGAGTCGCTTTGAGTCCATCAGGAGAAAAGCACGATATAAATATAAGATACATAATTAATATGCATACGATTGAATAAGATACACAAAGATACACAGTAAGATACACAATGATATATGCAATCCCAAGTCTTCTTAGAACTAGTCTGTGTTCCTTTTTTCTTGCTGTAAGAGTGTAGAATTCAGGGCTATGAATGCTTGTCTCTCTACAAATGAACTGTACAGTAACTCTCCTGGATAACTAATTAAAGCTGATAAAACTCCTGTGTAGCTAAGAAACACATCTGAGCACAGGGCATACTAAAAACAGCATTCCTGTGTTCAAGATTTGTTTGTGAGAGAGCTGAAAATTTAATTTAAAAAAGTTATCACTCACATAAGACAGTCAACAATTTAAAGATTTTTTTTACTAGTTTAAAATAAATAAATATGACTGTTGGATTCAAGGAAAGTCCTATTTAGTAGTAGGGCTATAGATACAATTATTTATCTTATCAGATTATTTTCATATTTTCACTTCAGGTTTGCTTTACAGCCCATCTAAATTTACAAACAAAGAATCATTGTATGAAGTGTATGCCCATACAGTATACTGTATATACTTGGATTCACTTTATAGAACTTTATTTAGTTAAGTTTATTTAGTTAACTGATACATTAAAGAGGCACTGAAGGACATACAGTAATAATAATGTAATATTGTAAGGATTCCTCCTGTGGCGTGTTCTGTCCGTTGCGGTGGAGCCGCAAACGGATAGTTCTGGCTTCTCAGCTTGCATTCGCTTGTGCATTCGCTATAAGCCACATTGTCATTTGCAGTTGCTCTGCAGTTCTGGCCAGCTCAGAATGCTGCCATCATTCCACCAATGGCTTGCTGCAGCTAAGCTGCGGCCAGATAGCCCTGGATTTCCTGCATGCATGTTGTTGCATAGGACTGCATGCATTGGTACAGATAGTCTTTCAGCTAGCAAATGGTAACCAAGCCAGCTCAGGATTGAATGATTTCCATTCAGCTGTGTGGAGATTTGCATGCTTGCATTCAATGGCTGATGCCAGCATAAAAGTCTGCCTCCCCTTTTAGACATCGCCCGTCATAGTATCAGCTCTGTCTAAGCTGTTACTGGGTCCCTTGATATTTATTCCTTGTCTTAGTTCAGTTATCTTGTGGAGCTACGATTATATATTTCCCACAGGGACATATATACGTACTCCTTCTAGTGCAGATAATTTGTATTGTTTGTATTGCCTAGTTAGTTCACTGTATTGCTCCAGTCCAGATCTAGCTAGTCTCCTTGCTTATGTTATATATTGGTTCATCGCCAATATACATATATTCTAGTCAGAGTTTGTTATTTTCCTTGTATTCGTGTTACGGTGATATATCAGTGCCGCTGATATATACGTACTCGAACTGCTGATATCCTGTGTTCAGCTAGTCAGTTTTTAGCACGTTTCGGTAGGTTGCGCTTAGCGTGATCACCCGTGCTTAGCTAGCATAGTCCTGTCCTTGCAAGGTAGCCATTGTTGTGGTTGCTATTGGTTACCTCACTCCTGTCTTTGTGAATGCTTGCTGTCACTGAGGCAGTGAATAGATTAGCAAGCATTCATTCTGTCAGCCTCTGTCCTCCTAGTCCTGTCCTTGCGAGGTAGCCATTGCTACGGTTGCTATTGGCTACCTCACTCCAGTCTGTCTAATATCTGTCTGAATGTTTGCTATCGCAAGAGCAGCGCAACATCGCACTGCGCTGCCATTGCGTTTTATCAGAAGCCAAGAGTTGCAGTTGCTCTGGGCAGCCTGTGTAGCCTCTTCCATTATCCAGCTCTTAGCCTTGTTGTGCTGGGTAGTCAGAAATTATGACCCCCAGCATTACAAATATAGTATTTAGGATACCCAATTTTACATTAGTTATCCTGGTTTCAGCAACACTTCCTATATGTAAACTGTATATTGCTGTATGTTGCTATGTAACCCAAGCCACCCAGTGAGGCTTAGCCTAGGCTATGATGTCAAACATCATGCCTCAGAGCACTCTGGGAGACCTGGGCCCATATGCAATTCACTTTTTCACCTGAGTTTTCTCCTAGGATATAATTTTTAATCTCATATTTAAAATAACTTACCAGTACTTTTCAACTAAAAAAGTACGAAAAAGTAAATTATAAAGTACTTTCAACATTATTTTGAGTATTTTCTTTCTTTCTGGTGGCTTAAAATGCATTTTATTGACAAGTTTCAAAATATCACCTTTGAGAAAACTCAGGTGAAAAAGTGAATCGCATATGGCCCCAGGTGTTGTTTCTGCTCACTTCGGAACACACAATTACCAAACATTCTGCAGTGATGCACTTTGCCAGCAGTAAAGATGTTGCCACCTGTGATAACATTAAGAATGTAAATCAGGGTTTTTTACAATGGACAAACATTGACTACATAATTTATAAATGAATAATATAGTAAAATATAAGCAATGTTTGTACATACATTCAGTAAAGATTCTCTTTAATATTCAGTACTTCCCATATTTCTGTAAATATGTCCACATACATTTGTTCTTGGCTAAAATTACAGATGGTTATGACTAGCCTCAAACTGGGTGGGAGGGAGCCAGGTAACCCTTTTCAATGTTACAGGTGCCAGGTTGGCAAAGGAAACTCCATCAGGGTTACCTAATCATACTTTTAGTCCTGGGGCGGGGTTTTACAGGGGATCGCGCGCACCGATGCGCATTTATCCCCACTTGAATGACGGAGCTCCAATCCATCATCAGTCTATCAGCGGCGATCGCCGCAAGCAGACTCTTAGACAGCGAAACCGCCGTCTATTTACATTGTACAGTGCTGCGATCTGCAGCAGCGATGTACTGGGGACAGCCGTGACACTCGGCTGTCCCCTAGAGTGGCTCAGAGAGCGATCGGCTCTCATAGGCTGATCCCTATGAGAGCTGATCACTGTGATTGGCTGGCAGGGGGAGGGAGGGGAGTATTTAAAATTATAAAGAAAAAAATACCAAAATGTATTTAAAAAAACCCCCAAATAAATAAATAAATAAAATAAACATTGCAGCAGCGAGCAGAGCCCACCAACAGAAAGCTCTGATGGTGGGCAGAAAGGGGGGTGGCAGGGGCGTAACAATAGACCCTGCAAAGGATGCCTCCGCCGGGGGGCCCAGAAGCCACAGGGGGCCCTGAGGGGGAAAAAGTTTGAGAGACTGACAACTAAGGGCATGGAGAGAAAACTTATTCTACTCTTGTACCATTGTTATGTTGACTGCATGTGTCTACCACACAGATAAGGAATTATACACAGTTTGGAATTTGTACACTGTCCCTGCTCCCTGTACATCTGTCTCACACTGCAGCAGAGTTCTGATGAATTAACGTACAACTTTACAAATAAAGCAGTCACAGTTGAAAAAAAGTTGCAGACCTTCCCTCAGAAGAGATTCCTAGATTCTTATCACACACAGGCATGTGACCTTATGGTTTCTAATTACTGGACAAAGTGGAATGGGTAAGGGCCCTTTTCCACTACCCTACGTTCTGATTTTGGTCAGAACGCAATCGTCGTCCTGCCGCGTTTTGGATGCGATTGAGCTTTACTATAATGAGTATAGTAGCTCAATCGCAATCGCATGGTGGAAATTGCGATCGTGATTGCAATCGCAATCGCATTTCATAGTGGAAAAGAGCCCTAAGATTGATGTCTGTCACTGCCTCATTGAGAGCTTGTGTCTCATACTGAGTCTAAGATCCTGTAATACCAGTATCAGTCAGTGACATTCTGAATGTTTTGCCAAAGTTACAGTGAATACTATAATCTTATGTTCAGCATGTAATTGTTGTTCCTCCATATAGCATGTGCTGTAGTAAAATTATACGGCTGTGTGTGTGTGTATGTACTGGGAGCAGAGCTGCGATGAGGGACTTGTCGGCTGCAAGGGGCTGGAGGAAGTCCTGGGTAAGAAGATCTGGGGGTAGTATAGATTGCCTGACATTTCCTTTAACCTCCTTGCCGGTTTTCCCGACCTGAGCTCGGGGTAGAAAAAATAAGCTATTAGCGGTGATCCCGAGCTCAGGTCGGGGTAGGCATTGCAGAGCTTTACCTTTAGTTGTGGAGTCCCGCGCGCGATCGTGCTGCGCAGCGGGACTCCAGCCTCTCTCCCTGGCAGTGTGGGGTCTTTCCCTGGCCGCCGGGATCCCCCATGTCCCCGCTATTCTTCCGGGGACCCGGCAGCCAGTTGGAGCAGCGGAGCCGTGGTGGTGGCAGCAGAGCGGTGGTGGCAGCGTGACGTCATCGGGGGCGGGGCTAATATTGAACACGAACTTCTCTGTATTAGAGAAATATAGAGAAGTTCGTTTATATGTATATTAGCGCCATCTTGTGGGCAAAGAGAAAACTGCAGCACAGGAGCCCAGAAAGGTACTTTTTTTTAATTTTGCTGCAGATCTCCATGCCAGAATGATTTTTTTCAGGTTTTAGGGTCTGAAAGAGTGGAAAAAATTGCACCGCTTTTAGACCCTAAAATCTGGAAAGAATCAGAACGGCAAGGAGGTTAAGTCTAAGTGTTTTTATCTGCATGGGGAAAACACATTGGTCCTCAGTTTTCCTGTGCAGAAAGCAAGGGGGGTGGGGGGCCCCTTCCAAAGTTTTGCGGGGGGAGGGCCCCATCCAAAGTTTCGCAGGGGGGCCCAGAGTCTAGTTATGCCCCTGGGGGGGGGGGGGGGGGAATTAATTTGTGTGCTCAGTTGTGTGGCTCTGTAGCGAGCCATTAAAGCTGCAGAGCACTTATTTGTAAAAAATAGCCTGGTCACTAGGGGGGTGTAAGCCTGTGGTCTGTAAGTGGTTAAATACGGATACATCTAAGTTATGCATGTTCCACGTTACTAACACATAATCGGTGGGGAGGGGCGAGGGGCGAGGCACCCTGTGTGACAAAAATTAAACATCAGCGAACAGCCAGAGCCAGCAAACGATTATCACTGTCTCACCTGGCCAGCCCAGCCTCCGTCTCCCATGTGCCACTGCCTCGTTCTGCCTGGCTGGCTGTCACTCAGAAAGCACTACTCTGGCCGGCCCCACCTCCATCCTTCTGGTCAGTGGTGTAGCTAGAGATCATGGGGCCCCATAGCAAAACTTTCATGGGGCCCTCAGATGTAGGCACTCTTAAAGAATGCTACCTGCCCCTACTCTATGGATGAGTTAATTGGGCAATTTACATTCTCATCAAATCAACACTGCACCCAAGAAAGTTAATGGTTATTGGTGAATACATTAAGTACCACCTGGGCCCCCTATGCTCCAGGGCCCCATAGCAGCTGCTATGGCTACCGTGGCTATTGCTACGCCCCTGCTTCTGGTAATAAGGTGGAACCCAGAGACTTAGGAGACTTAAACGTCACTCACTGTGCATCATGGAAGGATGGAAGTACTGCTGCTGTCCCCAGGACTCCACCAGAGTGAACTTAGCTAAGTAAGTAGCACTAGTACTGTGCATGTTGTGCTTAGCTGTGTGGTGGCTCCAGGGCAGCCAGTGAACTGAGAGAGGGCAGAGACACACTGCAGAGCACTTTTCGATTTTTTATTTTTAAAAACACGCTCCCATTGATTTGTATTAAAATCGTGGTAAAACTGCAGCAACATCTTTTTAAAAAAAATTGTCACTAGGCAGATTGATTTTAATGCAAGTCAATGGGGGGTGTTTTTAAAAACTAAAATGGATCGAAGAGAGCTCTGCAGTGTGTCTACCATGAAGAAGTGCAAATACACCTGAAGAGGTGGCCATTACAGGCAGCAGAGCAGAATAATTGAGCAGCACTGTGACATAATATAGATCATGATCTTGGATATATGTCAGAGATAGGCTGGGCAGGATTCCGGGATAGAGATCAGGAAGGATGACATGTCAGAGATGGTGATGCACTGATGCAGCACACAATGCTGCATCCATCTCTGACATGTCATCCATCCCAAAATGCTGCATTTAAAGCAGGGGTGTCCAAAGACTGGCCCACAGGCCTGCTGAGCCTTTTCTAGTGGCCTCCAAAGCTCTCTTTAATTGTAACTGCTTGCGGCCCACAGGCCATTGCTGCAGTGCACATTACTCGCTTTACAGGAAGTCGCAACTCTCCCTCACCCGAAGTCATAGCTCAGCCTCCCCCATCTGCTCTCTGTACTCCCGTATTTGCTTTAGGACTGCAAAAAAATGGCAGCCAGAGTCCCCATTCGCAGTCATATTTTTACAATGTGTACACTGGCGAACATTTTTTGTCGTATTATAGTGAATACAGGCTTACAGAGAGTGGAGGGGGAGGCAGATACATGAATGTGGGTGAGGTACAGTGGCGTTCTTCAGGAAAGTAAGTCAGGCCACAAGCAATTAAAACTAAGGAGCGCTTTGGGGCCACTATATAGCAATAACTATGGGTGAGGGGAGAGGCAGTGGGGTAGAGCAACAACTTCTTGAAGACCAAGTGATTTAGCTCACTGGCCACATCAATCATTATAACTGTTGGTTGCAGAAGGAAAAGGCAGAGGGCATTACCAATGAAGGCAGACAGTGTTGGTGTTAGCAATTGACAGTATAAATTGCAGTGTTCTCTGAGACAGCATAGGGTGGCTTGGATATGGCTAAAAGTAACAGAATCTTGGCACAACGAAGCAACAGCAGGTGTCAATTGCAACTTATGCAGCATAGACACACAGAAAAGTAGATGGTGGGTGCAGAGTGAAAACCTGATGGCCGTTTTGCGCTGTGCAGTGGGGGGTACGCCGCTGTAACTGTATCTAGCTTCACAAGAATTGTATAACTCATATGTTCCAGAAAATAAATGAATTTGATGGCAACACTGCACTCTATGTTACTAAAGGGTTTGACAAATATCAGCCTAGAGATGACAGCTGGCTAGGCTGATGGAGTCAGCACAGGAATAGTGCAGACATGGACAGAAGACATCAAGCAAATGTGGTCCATGAGATCCTCTAAAAAGAAAATAATTGACAGCGGGAGGCAGTTAGGGAAGATAACTGTCCCTAAAAGGCGGCTCACAATCCAATGTCTACCATAGACTGAGGGCCTGTACACACCAGGGCTGTGGAGTCGGTACAAAAATCCACCGACTCCGACTCCTCAGTTTAGGATTCCACCGACTCCGATTCCTCGACTTCGTCTCCTCTAATTTGCATATTACAATCTTGTTGATTGAAAGTATGTAACATGAAATTCATCTCTTAACTGCCAACGCTTAGGAATTTTAAAAGACAACTGAAGTGAGAAGGATATGGAGACTGCCATATTTATTCCCTTTAGTCATAGACTAAAACTAGTCCTTGGTAAGAGTACTTGTAAAAGGTACAGGCCGGAACAAAGATCATCTATGAGGCCCTAGGCAATGTAACTGTGGGTACATGTAAGAGTGATGCATCCATCTGAAAATGGCGCCTGTGAATAATGGAGCACAGTGTTGCCGCTAATCTGTTTGCCGCTTATCGCTATTTAACGTTAAAGCCTTATTGTTATTTAGCGTTAAAAGCCTTATCGTTATTTAGCGTTAACACACAGAACCCTCTCTGTACCTATCCCTAACCCCTAAACCCCCCCGGTGGTGCCTAACCCTAACCAACCCCTGGTGGTGCCTAACCCTAAGACCCCCCCTGGTGGTTCCTAACCCTAAGACCCCCTGGTGGTGTATATTGTACTGTAACTATACCTAACCCTACTCTCACACAGAACCCTCCCTGTACCTAACCCTAACCAACCCCTTGGTAGTGTCTAACCCTAAGACCCCCCTGGTGGTGCCTAACCCTAAGACCCCCCCCCAGTGGTGCCTAACCCTGACAGTGTTACATTAAATCCATCCACCGTTTTGCAGTTAAATAACGTCTGCAGTTTGGCTTATGTTGGGCGCTATTGATAAATAACGTTAGTGTGTGCCACTATTGATAAATAACGTTAGTGTGTGCCGTTTTTCTTCTTTTTTCCCTGCGCGCCATTATTATGCAGTACTAACGATAAATAGCGATAAGCGGATCTTTTTAATGCGGCGCCATTCTTATGCATAAGCACTGTGCGCCATTATTCACTGATCCCAGAGTGATATGTAGGTACTCTGCAGGGGAATGAGGAGATTCTTCCTCTATTACACATTCTTCATGCACAATCTGAACAAGGTTTATGGGTGATAGACAACACCTCTGTGTTCAATGTGCACAACATTCTCAGTGGATTCCCTGCAGCTCTGTGGAGAGTGCATATGTAGAGTATAGTACTACTGTGTAACGAAGTAAACCTGAGACAGATGAAATTAAAGTTTTATACATACCTGGGGCTTTCTCCAGCCCCCTTCAGGCTAATCAGTCCCTCGCTGTCCTCCTCCGCCACCTGGATCTTCTGCTATGAGTCCATGTACTTGAGCCAGTCTGGCGTAGTGCGCATGCACACAGGGCCTGCCTTTGACCTGAGCCAGAGGCGGGACAAGGTCCTCCAGCACCCAAGGCTGAGACACCAAAGTGCGCCCCTCCATCCCTCCCACCCCAGCCGTCACACACTGATTGCTATTAGACTAAGTGGTGCCACAGGGCCCACAACCTCCCCAACACCTTAATGTCTAGTTATCTGGCTTGCAGTCACTGCTATGTTTCCCCTTTTCTTATTTCTTTCTGCTTCAAACACAATTAGGAATGACAGCTGAATGAATTGTGCGTCCCCTCCTACACTGCGCCCTGAGGCTGGAGCCTCTCCAGCCTATGCCTTGGCCCGGCCCTGACCTGAGCGACCGGAGCGAACGCTCAGGGCGCCGGCTTCCAGGGGGCGCTCCTGCCACCTGGCTGCATGTGGCTGATGCGGGCCCCGCCTGGGTCCATCTCGCTCCGCCCCCTGGTGCCGCTGCTGGGGGTGATGGGGGGCAAACATGCAGCCAACCGTGATGGAGGGGGGAGCCGCAGCCGCGGGGAGGGCAGCCCGACCTCTCCCTCCCTTCCTCTCTGGCCCGCCTTCTGTGCTCCCCCCTCCGATGCAGACTCGGCAATGCACAGAGAACAACTCACCTCCCTGGTTCTGATCGCCGACGCCTCTCACTTCCCGCTGTTCGCCTCTTCTACATTAGTTACTGATACACACTAAACTTCCTGCTAAGCAGGAAGTTTAGTGTGTATCAGCGGCTATGTAGAAGAGGCGAACAGCGGGAAGTGAGAGGCGCCAGCGATCGGAACCAGGGAGGTGAGTTGTTCTCTGTGCATTGCCGAGTCTGCATCGGAGGGGGGAGCACGGAGGGCGGCCCGGAGTGGAAGGGAGGGAGAGGTCGGGCTGCCCTCCCCGCGGCTGCGGCTCCCCCCTCCACTATGAGGGGAGGTACCTACCAATCTATACTATCTAGCCAATACTGGGGGCACCTACCTAATCTAACCTATACTGGGGGGCAGCTACCTATCTAACCTATACTGGGGGGCAGCTACCTATCTAATCTATACTGGGGGGCAGCTACCTATCTAATCTATACTGGGGGCAGCTACCTATCTAATCTATACTGGGGGGCAGCTACCTATCTAACCTATACTGGGGGCAGCTACCTATCTAATCTATACTGGGGGGCAGCTACCTATGTAATCTATACTGGGGGCAGCTACCTATCTAACCTATACTGGGGGCAGCTACCTATCTAATCTATACTGGGGGCAGCTACCTATCTAATCTATACTGGGGGCAGCTACCTATCTAATCTATACTGGGGGCACCTATCTATCTAACCTATACTGGGGGCAGCTACCTATCTAATCTATACTGGGGGCACCTACCTATCTAATCTATACTGGGGGCACCTATCTATCTAACCTATACTGGGGGCAGCTACCTATCTAACCTATACTGGGGGCAGCTACCTATCTAACCTATATTGAGGGTACCTACCTATTTAACCTATACTGGGGGCACCTACCTATCTAACCTATACTGGGGGGCAGCTACCTAATCTAACCTATACTGGGGGCAGATACCTATCTAATCTATAATGGGGCAGCTACCTATCTAGCCAATACTGGGGGCACCTACCTATCTAATCTATACTGGGGCAGCTACCTCTCTAATCTATACTGGGGGCAGCTACCTATCTAACCTATATTGTGGGTACCTACCTATCTAACCTATACTGGGGCAGTTACCTATCTAACCTATATTGCAGGTACCTACCTATCTAACCTATACACTGGGGGCACCTACCTATCTAACCTATACTGGGGGCACCTACCTATCTAACCTATAGCTGGGACAAATGCCTACCTAACCTATACTGGGGCAAGTATACTGGCTACCTATACTGTGGGCACCTACCTGGCTAACCTATACTGGGGGGATCTATAGCTGGCTACCTTTACTGGGTCACCTATGCCTGGCTACCTATACTGGGGGGACTTACAGCTATATGTCAGGAATCAGGATGGACGGAGGCGCGCTGAGCCTGAGGCTCCTGCAGAGAAGCGTGCAGCATGTCCTGAGTGACGAAGAGTCCTGCTCCCAGAATCCTGGCACCTACACTGGCACTAAGTCTGCAGACTGCTCTGCAGACAGTAAGAAGAGAAGACTGACCAGCAAGAAGTAAGGCTCCCCAACCTCCCTACGCTAAAGGGGGAATATGCTTATGCTGCTAGAGTAGATACACTAATGGGGGGGGGGGGGGATCTGCTGCCTAAATACACTAAAAGGGGATCTGCGACTGCAAGACTAGTAGCCTAAGCCTATATACACTAAAGGGGGGATCTACCCCCCCATTAGTGTGTGTGTGTGTGTGTGTGTGTGTGTGTGTGTGTGTGTGTGTGTGTGTGTGTGTGTGTGTGTGTGTGTGTGTGTGTGTGCGTGTGTGTGCGCGTGTGTGTGTGTGTGTGTGCGCGCGTGTGTGTGTGTGTGTGTGTGTGGTGCGCTCACACGCGAAGAGGATAAATGTGGGGGGGGGCACCAAAATCTGGTTACACTCATGGCGCTGTGAAACCTAAGGCCGGCCCTGCATGCACACACTTCGCCGCCGGGAGCGTACTACACCTGCGCAGCACTGTTGCGCAGGTGCAGAACGCTCCTGGCTGTGGAAGCGGCATGCAGCCGGACTGCACTGACTGGCTGAGTTACCAGGACTCATAGCAGAAGATCCAGGTGGTGGAGGTGGACAGCGAGGGACTGATTAGCCTGAAGGGGGCTGGAAGAAGCCCCAGGTATGTATAAAATTTTTCTTTTCATCCTTCTCAGGTACCATTTAATTCGTAGTCACCAAACCAAATTTTAACAACATATACAATTATTTGATTTCATGAGCAAAGAGAGTGTGTACATTTGCATAAATTAGAATCAATGCAGAATTATTTCCTGGGTGGCTGGATAGTGTAATGGTTAAGGGCTTTGCCTCTGACACAGGAGACCTGGGTTCAAATCTCGGCTTTGCCTGTTAAGTAAGCCAGCACCTATTCAGTAGGAGACCTTGGGCAAGTCTCCCTAACACTGCTACTTCCTATAGAGCGCGTCCTAGTGGCTGCAGCTCTGGCACTTTGAGTTAGTGTTGGGCGAACACCTGGATGTTCGGGTTCGCGAACGTTCGCCGAACATGGCCGCGATGTTTGGGTGTTCGCGCCGAACTCCGAACATAATGGAAGTCAATGGGGACCCGAACTTTCGTGCTTTGTAAAGCCCCCTAACATGCTACATACCCCAAATTTACAGGGTATGTGCACCTTGGGAGTGGGTACAAGAGGAAACATTTTTTTAGCAAAAAGAGCTTATAGTTTTTGAGAAAATCGATTTTAAAGTTTCAAAGGGAAAACTGTCTTTTAAATGCGGGAAATGTCTGTTTTCTTTGCACAGGTAACATGCATTTTGCCGCCATGCAGTCATAAATGTAATAAAGATAAGAGGTTCCATAAACAGGGACCGGCAACGCTAACCCAGCAGCAGCACACGTGATGGAACAGGAGGAGGCGCAGGAAGAGAAGGCCACGCTTTCAGACACAACAACCCAGGCCTTGCATGAGGACAAGAAGCGTGCGGATAGCATGCATTTTGCCGCCATGCAGTCATAAATGTAATAAAGATAAGAGGTTCCATAAACAGGGACCGGCAACGCTAACCCAGCAGCAGCACACGTGATGGAACAGGAGGAGGCGCAGGAGGAGAAGGCCACGCTTTCAGACACAACAACCCAGGCCTTGCATGAGGACAAGAAGCGTGCGGATAGCATGCATTTTGCCGCCATGCAGTCATAAATGTAATAAAGATAAGAGGTTCCATAAACAGGGACCGGCAACGCTAACCCAGCAGCAGCACACGTGATGGAACAGGAGGAGGCGCAGGAGGAGAAGGCCACGCTTTCAGACACAACAACCCAGGCCTTGCATGAGGACAAGAAGCGTGCGGATAGCATGCATTTTGCCGCCATGCAGTCATAAATGTAATAAAGATAAGAGGTTCCATAAACAGGGACCGGCAACGCTAACCCAGCAGCAGCACACGTGATGGAACAGGAGGAGGCGCAGGAGGAGAAGGCCACGCTTTCAGACACAACAACCCAGGCCTTGCATGAGGACAAGAAGCGTGCGGATAGCATGCTTTTTACCGCCATGCAGTCATAAATGTAACACAGATAAGAGGTTCAATAAACAGGGACCGGAAACGCTAACCCATCACAGATGGTCATTGTTCATGTTACTTGGTTGGGGTCCAGGAGTGTTGCATAGTCCTTTCCAATCCAGGATTGATTCATTTTAATTTGAGTCAGACGGTCTGCATTTTCTGTGGAGAGGCGGATACGCAAGCCAGCACCTCTATTGCGTACATTGCCAGTTCGTGCCAGGTGTCTAGCTTCTATACCCAATAGTTGAAGGGTGCAGATGGATTGTTCAACACAGCTACGCCATCTGACATGTAGTCCTTGACTATCTTCTCCAGGCGATCGGTGTTGGAGGTGGATCTGCACGCTTGCTGTTCTGTGGGCTGCTGCATGGGTGTCAGAAAATTTTCCCACTCCAAGCACACTGCCGATACCATTCCCTTTTGGGCACTAGCTGCGGCTTGTGTTGTTTGCTGCCGTCCTGGTCGTCCTGGGTTTGCGGAAGTCAGTCTGTCGGCGTACAACTGGCTAGAGGAGGGGGAGGATGTCAATCTGACTGGCAGCAGTACAGTGGCAGTACAGAAATGCTATACAGTGGCGGGTGAGCGGTGTACTACTATTCCCAGCAGCGACACAGAGCACAATGCTATACAGTGGTGGGTGAGCAGTGTACTACTATTCCCAGCAGCGACACAGAGCACAATGCTATACAGTGGTGGCTGAGCGGTGTACTACTGTTCCCAGCAGAGACACAGAGTGGCAGTAAACACAATGCTATACAGTGGTGGCTGAGTGGTGTACTACTGTTCCCAGCAGCGACACAGAGCACAATGCTATACAGTGGTGGGTGGGTGAGCGGTGTACTACTGTTCCCAGCAGCGACACAGAGCACAATGCTATACAGTGGTGGGTGAGCGGTGTACTACTGTTCCCAGCAGAGACACAGAGTGGCAGTAAACACAATGCTATACAGTGGTGGCTGAGCGGTGTACTACTGTTCCCAGCAGCGACACAGAGCACAATGGTATACAGTGGTGGGTGAGTGGTGTACTACTGTTCCCAGCAGAGACACAGAGTGGCAGTAAACACAATGCTATATTGTGTGGCTGAGCGGTGTACTACTGTTCCCAGCAGCGACAGAGAGCACAATGCTATACAGTGGTGGGTGAGCGGTGTACTACTATTCCCAGCAGCGACACAGAGCACAATGCTATACAGTGGTGGGTGAGCGGTGTACTACTTTTCCCAACAGCGACACAGAGCACAATGGTATACAGTGGTGGGTGAGTGGTGTACTACTGTTCCCAGCAGCGACACAGAGCCCAATGCTATACAGTGGTGGGTGAGCGGTGTACTACTGTTCCCAGCAGAGACACAGAGTGGCAGTAAACACAATGCTATACAGTGGTGGCTGAGCGGTGTACTACTGTTCCCAGCAGCGACACAGAGCACAATGCTATACAGTGGTGGATGAGTGGTGTACTACTGTTCCCAGCAGCGATACAGAGCACAATGCTATACAGGGTGAGCGGTGTACTACTGTTCCCAGCAGAGACACAGAGTGGCAGTAAACACAATGCTATATAGTGTGGGTGAGCGGTGTACTACTGTTCCCAGCAGCGACACAGAGCACAATGCTATACAGGGTGAACGGTGTACTACTGTTCCCAGCAGAGAGACACAGAGTGGCAGTAAACACAATGCTATATAGTGGGGGTGAACGATGTACTACTATTCCCAGCAGCGACACAATGACCGGGGGACCCTGGCTAGCCTGGCTGGAGAGAGAACTACCCTGCCTGCCTACCCAAAGCTAAACCCACAGACAAATGGCGGAGAAATGACGTGGATCGGGTATTTATTTACCCGAACCACGTGACCCGTTCGGCCAATCAGAGCGCGTTCGGGTCCGAACCACGTGACCCGTTCGGCCAATCACAGCGCTAGCCGAACGTTCGGGTAACGTTCGGCCATGCGCTCTTAGTTCGGCCATATGGCTGAACAGTTTGGCCGAACACCATCAGGTTTTCGGCCGAACTCGAACATCACCCGAACAGGGTGATGTTCTGCAGAACCCGAACAGTGGCGAACACTGTTCGCCCAACACTACTTTGAGTCCGACAGGAGAAAAGCGCGATATAAATGTTCTGTGTTTGTTTGTTTGTTTGATCTCATTGACCATCTCTATTAGTGACACGGCTACAGGCTTTATACTTGTAGCATAGATGTTATGTCGTATATATAAGAGATTCCTGTGTATACATCGTATATACAGTCACAATCAGATGTGTACATCTGACTTTAAAATTAAACTAATTTTGATTGGTTTATTTCATTTTTGTGGACTAAGTACAACTATTACTGTATGTATAAATTATTTATGATGACTATTATCTGAGAAATAGAACATTTTATCATATTTTCTATTTTAATTACAGTTTAAATTCATTAGGAGTCGGAGTCTGTGCATTTTTTCCCGTCTCTGACTCCAGGCACCCAAAATTGTCCCGACTCCGACTCCACGACTCCGACTCCACAGCTGCTGCACTTGCGCTGCGTTTTTAAAATCGCATGCATTTTTAAATTACAAAGCCTTCATGAAAATAGAAAAATTGCTTTGCACCAGTGTGTGCAGGTCTTCACGATTTTCATGATTTTTCAAAAGACCTTGTGATTAAAAAGTGCATAGGTTTTAAAAGTGCAGTGCAAGCGCAGCAGTGTGTGCAGGTCCTAAAGGTGCCCATTTCAACGTGATTTGAATGATCGTAACTAATCAGAAGGCAATTATCGATTGTTCACATTTACTGAACAATTCTTTCTTCAAATTTGAACATAAAATCCAACTTCTTCTGGATCGATTTTCTCCTATTAAGCAATTTTCTATACAATTCGATCATTCAAATTGCTTTGAAAGAACGCATTTGGTGAAAAAATTGTACCATTAATGGGCACCTAAAAGGAAATGTCAGCCATAACCTAACACCTACCAAACCCCCCCAGTCTACTTATCCGGGGCTTCCTCCAGCCCCTTGCAGCCGATACATCCTACAAACTACTGCAATGCTTGTGCAGGCGCAGTAGAGGACCACCTCGCGAGGTTGGCCTCTGCACCCACGGGGATCCCGGGCCGGGGGCTGGCTGCAGAGCTGCGGCAGGGGATGTACCGGCTGCATGGGGCTGGAGGAAGCCCCGGATAAGTAGATCGGGGGGTAGGTTATTTTGGCTGACATTTCCTTTAAGGCTGATTTACAAGGAGCCAATTACCCTCCCAGTAGGTTTGTAGAGCATGTGAAGAAATTGTAGTGCCTGGAAAAAAGCCATGAAGACACATGGAGAACATACAAACTCCATGTAGATACTGTTCTGAATGGGATTGTAATCTGACGCTCAAGTGCTGCAATGCCGCAATGCTAACCACTGAAGATGGCCATACACTATACAATATTTTTGCCCAATTGGCCGAAAATTGTGGTTCCCCTCGGCACCATGATTGTTCCCCGATCTACCTGCTGACATCATTACATGATTGGGAATGGCGGTTCGTGGCCAATATCAATCGTTGGCTGATTGGTGGTGCAATATAATAGCGTATGGCTAGCTTTGCCCAGCATGCCGTGTCTAGCTTACTGTTACTGTACAGTTTCCTGCTGGATTTTTTCTTCTTAATATTATTTATAGTGAATGCACAAGGAGCGTGAACATACAAAGTTGTCGGAAACACGAATATGATTAGGTCTATTTCCCATGTGTTAATTTAAGCCCCACTTCACTAAGAAATGCTAAATATGTTTCATAAATGCCATGTGAAGGAGTTCAGCTCACAAGGGCTGCCGCCGTAGTGCTAGCGCTCTGTCAAGTGTGCTAATGACTCTCCCGGCTACATTGCTCTGCACTTCATGGAGTCTTCACAATGACCTTCAGCAGAATAGTGCACACAGAAGACGAGGAGGAAAAATAAGGGTGAACAATGTCCCATTGCACTTAGCCCCATCCTTGAGAATATTCCTGGCCAGAAGTCTATGTAAGCAGTACACCCACCATAAGTAACAAAAAGAAAGAAAGAGTTTGGGAGGAAAGACATTTATTGCATTGAGACTGGTCAATACAGGTCTCTAATTGGGTCAATTTGTTAAAGCGAGAAATTCTGTACTAAGAAAATCACAGAACAATCAGCACTGTTGGGACAGATCTTTCTGCTTCGGAATTTCTCAAGCTCCCTTTGTGACTCGAGGAACAGAAAGCTTTTTGGAATAAATGCTCTCACCCAACCCCCTTTTTTGCCATGAACATTTTGAGAGTTCCTCGTCCAGGTTTTCTATAGACCACCGTGAGAGATTACCCTGTTAGGTGCGTTAGTGCGGACAAATGGCATTTTATCCCACAGCAGCTACAGCTATCCGAAGCACTGAACTGCCACTTTCTCTTATAGCGCATGATTGTCTCTCCTTATTATGGTTTTTAAGTTAAATTTTACAAATTCTAATTTGAGTTGTATTTTTTAGTGAGGATGTTAGCGGCTTATTATTGCTATGCTAAGGCTCACATTATAATAATGCTGCTATATCCTATTGAAATTAATGAATGATGTGTATCTGGCCATGTGCAGTATTATTTTCAGAGTGGACACAGTATTCTGCATTTAAGAAACACTGCATGTGCCAGGAATCACCTACTACAGCTGAGTGCAATTTGCCTTATTAAACCAGAACGTTTGTTGTGATAATTCAGCGGTAAGTGAGCAACTGTGGCTTCCCACAATGTATCACTACTGTACAGTAGTATATGCAAATGATCTTTTTATACCCCAGAAGCCAGACTTACATCCAAAACTGCTGGTGTATAGCAAGCCGATAGCTTATAAATGCTACAGAGCCACACCAACCCAACAAGAAGACAGCCTGTTTCGGACTGTGAGTTCTCATCAGTGATAAGGACCAAAAGTCCAAAACTGCAGTCCGAACCAGGCTGTCTGTATGTGGGGTTGGTGTGGCTCTGTAACATTTCTAAGCTATAGGCTTGATATACACCAGCAGTTCTGGATGTAAGCCTGGCTTCAGTGGCATAGAGATAATTTATATATTCAGTAGTGATGCATTGTGGGAAGCCACAGTTGCTTGCAAATACCTTCTGTTTTAAGAAGGCAAATTACACTAAGCGCTGCTTTATAGGAGGGCTTTTTAGTCTCTTTTAGTCCCCTATACCAGTGGCGTACCTAGGGCTTTTGGCACCCGGTGCTGGGTATTAAAAGACACAACCCCCCCCCCCCCCCGGAAAAAATCAGTGTGGCCACAACCTGCGGTGTGCTTAGCGCGCCGCGGCGAAAAATGGGCGTGGTCATGACCAGATGAGGACGGAGCTAACTGTAATTTAAGGTATAAGCTAGTATAGTTGCCCCAGTATAGCTAGTATAGTTGCCCCCAGTATAGCTAGTACAGTTGCCCCCAGTGAAACTAGTTGCCCCCAGTATAGCTAGTATAGTTGCCCCCAGTATAGCTAGTATAGTTGCCCCCAGTATAGCTAGCTAGTTTAGTTGCCCCCAGTATAGCTAGTACAGTTGCCCCCAGTATAGCTAGTTTACTTGCCCCCAGTATAGCTAGTTTAGTTGCCCCCAGTATAGCTAGTATAGTTGCCCCCAGTAAAGCTAGTATAGTTGCCCCCAGTAAAGCTAGTATAGTTGCCCCCAGTAAAGCTAGTATAGTTGCCCCCAGCATAGCTCGTATAGTTGCCCCCAGTATACCTAGTATAGTTGCCCCCAGTATAGCTAGTATAGTTGCCCCCAGTATAGCTAGTATAGTTTCCCCAGTATAGCTAGTATAGTTGCCCCCAGTATAGCTAGTATAGTTGCCCCCAGTATAGCTAGTATAGTTGCCCCCAGTAAAGCTAGTATAGTTGCCCCCAGCATAGCTAGTATAGTTGCCCCCAGTATACCTAGTATAGTTGCTCAATCACAAGAAAATGTATGCGTGCTCTACACCAAGCTTAACCCTTTCAAGTCTAGCTGTGCAAATCTGGCTAAAATGGCTTACCATGAGACATGCTTACGCAGAAATGCATCTGCTTTCGCATGCCAAACTTTGCAGGGTCAAAAACCAATACCGCGAAGCGGTTGCCCTGCGGGAATTAGTTCATGCTATACAGCACTATCCAGGAGCGCCTCGGGGAGGCTTCCCATTGCCCCCATACAACCGGGGGGGCTGCGGGGCCCCAGGCTCTCTCACTGCCTAGGGACCACAGCAACACCCCGGAGGTGGAGGCTGGGTAGCGCAGACGACCCCCCCAAAAAGCGTGGCCGGCGCCGGGGGGGGGCCATCCGCACCCATCTCCCAAAAATTTAAAAACAGGCACTTACCTGAACGTCCATTGCGTTCTGCTGCTGCGCATCGACTCGGGGCACTGCATGGGAAAGGAGTGACGCATGGGTCACCCCGAGCTGTGGGGCTCAGGGCTGGCTCACACACATCACTCCAGAAGGGGGGGGAGGACAGACACAGACAGCCCACTTATAGAGCAAACTATCCACCACCTGCCTCCAAAGGACAGAATGCAAATATGCTCAATCACAAGAAAATGTATGCGTGCTCTACGCCAAGCTTAACCCTTTCAAGTCTAGCTGTGCAAATCTGGCTAAAATGGCTTACCATGAGACATGCTCACGCAGAAATGCATCTGCTTTCGCATGCCAAACTTTGCAGGGTCAAAAACCAATACCGCGAAGCGGTTGCCCTGTGGGAATTAGTTCATGCTATACAGCACTATCCAGGAGCGCCTCGGGGAGGCTTCCCATTGCCCCCATACAACCGGGGGGGCTGCGGGGCCCCAGGCTCTCTCACTGCCTAGGGACCACAGCAACACCCCGGAGGTGGAGGCTGGGTAGCGCAGACGACCCCCCCAAAAGCGTGGCCGGCGCCGGGGGGGGGGGCATCCGCACCCATCTCCCAAAAATTTAAAAACAGGCACTTACCTGAACGTCCATTGCGTTCTGCTGCTGCGCATCGACTCGGGGCACTGCATGGGAAAGGAGTGACGCATGGGTCACCCCGAGCTGTGGGGCTCAGGGCTGGCTCACACACATCACTCCAGAAGGGGGGGGAGGACAGACACAGACAGCCCACTTATAGAGCAAACTATCCACCACCTGCCTCCAAAGGACAGAATGCAAATATGCTCAATCACAAGAAAATGTATGCGTGCTCTACACCAAGCTTAACCCTTTCAAGTCTAGCTGTGCAAATCTGGCTAAAATGGCTTACCATGAGACATGCTCACGCAGAAATGCATCTGCTTTCGCATGCCAAACTTTGCAGGGTCAAAAACCAATACCGCGAAGCGGTTGCCCTGCGGGAATTAGTTCATGCTATACAGCACTATCCAGGAGCGCCTCGGGGAGGCTTCCCATTGCCCCTAGTACCTAGTATAGTTGCCCCCAGTATACCTAGTATAGTTGCCCCCAGTATACCTAGTATAGTTGCCCCCCAGTATACCTAGTATAGTTGCCCCCAGTATAACTAGTATAGTTGCCCCCAGAATAGCTAGTATAGTTGCCCCCAGAATAGCTAGTATAGTTGCCCCCAGTATAGCTAGTATAGTTGCCCCCAGTATAGCTAGTATAGTTGCCCCCAGTATAGCTAGTATAGTTGCCCCCAGTATAGTTGCCCCCAGTATAGCTAGTATAGTTGCCCCCAGTATAGCTAGTATAGTTGCCCCCAGTATAGCTAGTATAGTTGCCCCCAGTATAGCTAGTATAGTTGCCCCCAGTATAGCTAGTATAGTTGCCCCCAGAATAGCTAGTATAGTTGCCCCCAGTATAGCTAGTATAGTTGCCCCCAGTATAGTTGCCCCAGTATAGCTAGTATAGTTGCCCCCAGAATAGCTAGTACAGTTGCCCCCAGTATAGCTAGTATAGTTGCCCCCAGAATAGCTAGTATAGTTGCCCCCAGAATAGCTAGTATAGTTGCCCCCAGTATAGCTAGTATAGTTGCCCCCAGTATAGTTGCCCCAGTATAGCTAGTATAGTTGCCCCCAGTATAGCTAGTAAAGTTGCCCCCAGAATAGCTAGTATAGTTAGCCCCAGTATATATGCCCCCAGTATAGTTCCCCCAGTATAGCTAGTATAGTTGCCCCCACTCCCCAGTATAGTTGCCCCAGTAGTATAGTTGCCCCCGGTATGGGGGAAGCTTGGAAGGAGGGGTGGCGGGGAGGGGGGCCAGACCCCCCACCTCCCTCGCCTGGGTCCCCTCCTTCTGGCGCTTCCCCCCTCGTAATTAACAGCAGCTTAATGCGGGCAGGAGCGGGCGGAGAGGACTTACCTGCTTCCTGGCGATGGCGCACACGTCATCCTCACGTGATACTGGTCTCCGACTTCTCTGTCACTCACTGCGCTTCCGCTAATCAGGAAGCACAGTGGGCGGTGGAGAAGGCGGAGAGCAGCGTCACGTGACGATGACGCTGTGCGCCATCGCCTGGAACGCAGGAAGCAGGTGAGTAAGTCCTCTCCGCCCGCTCCTGCCCGCATTAAGCTGCTGCTAATTAGGAGGGGGGAAGCGCCAGAAGGAGGGGACCCAGGTGAGGGAGGTGGGGGGTCCGTCCCTGCTCCCCGCCGCTTTCCCCACCACCCCTGCATTCTGTTTTGCTTCCCCCTCCTGCACAGGCCTCTGTGGGAGGCCTTGATGACACCCCCTGGGGCACCCGACACCCGGAGCGGGGCGCCCTCTGCCGCCCCATGGTAGAAACGCCACTGCCTTATACATTCCTAGTGGTTCTGGGTCACCCTGAGCTGCTTAAGTATTCTCTAATACTACAGCTGACAGGGGCGCCGCGAGGCATAAAGCGAACCAAGCGGTCGCTTGGGGCCTCACAATCTTAGGGGCCTCGGCGGCTCCGTGACGTCGGCGTGACGTCACTTTTTCCCCGCAGCCCCGCCGGGCTGGCAGAGCAGAGCAGGGCTACAGGAAGATGGCCGCCGCCGAAGCCCTGCTCTGGAGACTATGTCTCCAGTACAGGGCTTCGGGTGGCCATCTTCCCGACCCGTAGCCCTGCATGAATCAGCGCGGGAGATTGGAGGAGGAAGCCAGGGAGGGAGCTCCGTGGGAACTGCGCGCCTGAGAAGCCGGCCGGGAGAGGAGACCAGGGAGAGAAGACTTCTGCCAGTGCCAGCCTGCCAGGTGAGTAAATTCTTTTCTTTTTGCAGCCGCAGCCCTAATTGCGAATTTGCTGATGTGGCCCTAATTGCGATTGATTTCTGCTGAACTGTGCCCTAAATGCGTTTGATATCTGCTGAAAATGTGGCCCTAATTGCGATTGATTTCTGCTGAACTGTGCCCTAAATGCGTTTGATATCTGCTGAAAATGTGGCCCTAATTGCGATTGATTTCTGCTGAACTGTGCCCTAAATGCGTTTGATATCTGCTGAAAATGTGGCCCTAATTGCGATTGATTTCTGCTGAACTGTGCCCTAAATGCGTTTGATATCTGCTGAAAATGTGGCCCTAATTGCGATTGATTTCTGCTGAACTGTGCCCTAAATGCGTTTGATATCTGCTGAAAATGTGGCCCTAATTGCGATTGATTTCTGCTGAACTGTGCCCTAAATGCGTTTGATATCTGCTGAAAATGTGGCCCTAATTGCGATTGATTTCTGCTGAACTGTGCCCTAAATGCGTTTGATATCTGCTGAAAATGTGGCCCTAATTGCGATTGATTTCTGCTGAACTGCGCCCTAAATGCGTTTGATATCTGCTGAAAATGTGGCCCTAATTGCGATTGATTTCTGCTGAACTGTGCCCTAAATGCGTTTGATATCTGCTGAAAATGTGGCCCTAATTGCGATTGATTTCTGCTGAACTGTGCCCTAAATGCGTTTGATATCTGCTGAAAATGTGGCCCTAATTGCGATTGATTTCTGCTGAACTGTGCCCTAAATGCGTTTGATATCTGCCGAAAATGTGGCCCTAATTGCGATTGATTTCTGCTGAACTGTGCCCTAAATGCGTTTGATATCTGCTGAAAATGTGGCCCTAATTGCGATTGATTTCTGCTGAACTGTGCCCTAAATGCGTTTGATATCTGCTGAAAATGTGGCCCTAATTGCGATTGATTTCTGCTGAACTGTGCCCTAAATGCGTTTGATATCTGCTGAAAATGTGGCCCTAATTGCGATTGATTTCTGCTGAACTGTGCCCTAAATGCGTTTGATATCTGCTGAAAATGTGGCCCTAATTGCGATTGATTTCTGCTGAACTGTGCCCTAAATGCGTTTGATATCTGCTGAAAATGTGGCCCTAATTGCGTTTGATTTCTGCTGAACTCTGCCCTAATTGCGTTTGATTTCTGCTGAAAATGTGCCCTAATTGCGTTTGATTTCGGCTGAAAATGTGCCCTAATTGCGTTTGATTTCTGCTGAAAATGTGCCCTAATTGCGTTTGATTTCTGCTGAAATGTGGCCCAAATTGCGTTTTTATTTTCTGGTGTCTGGGGTAACTGTTGCTGCATTTATTATTTAACGGTCATAGTTGGCTATATTTGCTGTGCTACGGTTAAGCTTCGCCCATACAATGTCATGGCCGCGCCAATCTTTCGGCGCGCTACGCGCGCCTCAATCACCCCAACATCCATTTTTTTCCCGCAAACAGCCCCGCCCCAATCCGCCCTCCTGCTCCACCCACATGTCATGGCCACGCCCACTTATGCGGGATAGCCACACCCATTTTTCGCCGCGGCGCGCTTCGCGCGCCGCAGGATAGGGCCTCTTGCTACAGTCCGCTTGGGGCCACAAAAACCTTAGCTGCACCCCTGACAGCTGATGACCTTGCTCCTTGCCTGCATGGGCTTTAGCAGCCCTACCCTTCATGATTGATTGCCATGGACTACTCCCTAGGTTTCTGTGGGATGAATCCACCAAAACCGAACCCAGTTTTTCCAAAATTCCAAAATACTACACTTAGTAGCTTCCATTTTTTTTTCAGTTTCTCATAATATAGGTCAGAATTATAAACCTGAGTACATCTAAGAGTGGACCATGTATACGAATGATGCATCTGCCTGTTAGTCCTCTGCAAGGTCACATGGGAGAATTCCCTCAAACATATGCATAGTAAAGCGCTGATTTTTTATTGTTTCTATAGTGATACTGATAAATTAGTCCTGGAAATGCGTCAGACGTGGTGGGAGCATCTGCTCACTCAAATCTGTGTCCTGTGGGGGCCGCAGGACGCTGCTTGTCTTTGCTGGGAGATGCTCTTATCAGCACATTGTCAGCAGCAGCAATACAAGGTACCAGCAGCAATATCTCTTGCATCGTACGCCCAGTGGAGACTGAGTGTCAATTTCCACTAGCACATTGCATTTCACATATGTTTTTATGCATGTGGATTTCCAAATTTTACATGCAAATTTTAATGTGACTTTTCGTATGCAGCTATCAGTCGTTACATGGGAAACGGGTGCGTGATGCAGAGATCTGCAGCATGAAATCCATATTTTTCTGCATCGCACCGCATTTGTAAATTTACATTCAATGGAAATGACACCATTGAAATGCATTGGTTGCATTTTCAATGCAAATAATTGTACTGCAATTTTGCAATTAGTGGAAAAGGGTCCATACTGTGGATGCTTCTACCTGTTAGCTCCCCTATGACATTGAATAGAACTACCAGGCTGACACTTCTGCATGCAATGAACAGTAGAAAAAATAGTATATTGATGAGTATTCCCAATAGTCCAGTCAATGAACCAACGGGGAACCCTGGTGGCAGATTCAAATATGCTTTTTGCTGGGTTTCCCTTACTGAGCTATTGCAGCTCTTCTAGTAAACCCAGCATTTCCTATTGGTCAATGCACTGACCACTGGGATTCCTCAGTTGGAGGGAATCCCTTCCTTTGATCAATGCACTGAGTAGGGATGATCACAGATATGCAAATTCTTCCAAGTTGATGCAAAATGTACGCAAATTTTATGCAAATGTATGCAGTTTGAAAATGTACCGATCAATAGAGATGGCCCGAATCTCCAATTTTCGGTTCCGCAATAGACTTTAATGGAGAGACGAACTTTGAAAACTAGAAACACTTATGCTGGCCACAAAAGTGATGGAGAAGATGTTTCAAGGGGTCTAACATCTGAGTTTTTCCATGGATGAGTGGGATAGACGCCAAAAGTCCCGGGGAAAAATCTGGATTTGACGCAAAGCAGCGTTTTAAGGGCAGAAATCACATTGAATGCCAAATTGCAGGCCTAAAGTTCTTTAAAACATCGTGCATGTGTATACATCAATCAGGGAGTGTAATTAGAGTACTGCTTCACACTGACACAACACCAAACTCACTGTGTAACGCACCGCAAACAACTGTTTGTGTTGTGACGGCCGTGCTGGACTGGCGAGATTACTCTTCCTCAGTGATATCAGGTAATGTCTGACTGCCTTATCAACTTTTGATGGTTCTTTCTCTACTATTGTCAAAGCTTACATCTATTTTTTTAAATACTTGTTCTGCTTGCTGTTCAGTACCTGCAACGAGATTTGTGACCACGGGTAATGGCCGGGGAATCAGGGTTCGATTCCGGTCCGGAGTGGGAGCCTGAGAAGTAGCTACAACCACCGCACATCCAAGCAAGGACCCATTTGCTGTATAAGTAATGTACCTGCCCTGACCGTGCTTTGCAGACCAGGCATCTGTGGTCAGATGGACCCTGGGCGCTGTGCGCCAGAGATGACACCACTTGCCTTTAAAGAGAATGTGTTATGGAGGGCATGTCTGCCATTCATTCAACTGTATGAAACTTTAGATGGTACTTTCTCAGTAGCATGGTGACCACGGGTAATGGCCGGGCAATCCTGGTTCGATTCCGGTCTGGAGCGGAAGCCTAAGAAACAGCTACCACCACCACACATCAAAGGAAGGCAGCAGGCACGCTGTGGGCAAAGGAGCAGGAACGGCTACCACACATCCAAGGAAGGCAGCAGGCATGGCATGCATGTCCCGAGGTAGTAACCAAAAATAACAATACAGGAGGACTTTCGAGGCCCTGATGTATATGTGAGATGAATCAAATTTAAATCCTTTAACGAGAATCTGTTATGGAAGGCAAGTCTGCCATCCATTCAAGTGAAAGGTATGCATTGACTGCCAGGTATAATACAATGTGCAGTCACAGATGCAGTGAAAGGTATGCAGTGACTGCAAACAGCTGTTTGTGTAGTGACGGCCATGCTGGACTGGTGCGCACCATGACGAGAGTGCAGGTGATGGCGGATTTCCAGCCCATATAGTCAGGATGAGGTAGCTGAATGACAGAACAGTGACTGTCCAGCTGATCAAATTTGGTCTGTCCACAATGAAGCAACAACCTTATTATCTTTGGTGTGCCACCCCCCGAGACACTCATATAGCCGGTGGTCATTGCTTCATTGTGATACGCAAGCCCCTTCACCGTGGCAAGGTAACAATCACGAAGGGGAATTGGCACATGCCTTTTGTTTTGTTGTTGCAGCTGCAGTGCAGCCAGAAAAATTAGGCAGGCATTTACACGCACCAGAAAAATTATAGGGGCCGCTGCTAGCAGGGGCCTTAAAAATTCAGGAATCCGCCTGGAGTCCTGGACCTTGTTGGTGGTGGCGGAGAAGGCAGTCAAGCAACCTCTGGGCAGAGGTGCTGTGGGGAGCGGCTTAGTCTTGGGGCAGGCAGCCAGTCACATGGCGTGCAGGCAGAGATGGTGTGTGTGGGGACTGACTTAGTCTTCGGGCAGGCAGTAGCCCTCCGGGATCCATGCCTCATTCATTTTGATAAAGGTGAGGTACTGAACACTTTTGTGACTTAGGCAACTTCTCTTCTCAGTGACAATGCCTCCAGCTGCGCTGAAAGGTCCTTTCTGACAGGATGCTTGAGGCAGGGCAAGACAGAAGCTGGATGGCAAATTGGGACAGCTCTGGCCACAGGTCAAGCCTGTGCACCCAGTAGTCCAAGGGTTCATCGCTGCTCACAGTGTCTACATCCACACTTTAGGCCAGGTAGTCGGCTACCGGCCGGTCCAGGCGTTGGTGGAGGGTGGATCCGGAAGGGCTAAGGCGAGGCGATGGAATAAAGAATGTCTGCATGTCCGACATCACCATGAGATCGCTGGAGCGTCCTCCTTGCCTGAGTGGACATGGGAGAAGGATTACTGGCAGTGATACCTTTATTGCGTTGTGCTGTGACATCACCCTTAAACGCATTGTAAAGCATAGTTGCCAGCTTGTTCTGCAAGTGCTGCATCCTTTCTGCCTTCTTGTGATTTGGAAACATCTCCGCCACTTTGTGCCTATACCGAGGGTCTAGTAGCGTGGCCATCCAGTACAGCTCATTCCCCTTGAGTTTTTCCAAAGAAACACCTTCCTCATCATCCGAGTCTGACTCCTCTTCCCTACACGACTCTTCCTCCTCCTCCCCCCTCTGTGCTGCCGCAGGTGTTGAGGAAACATCTGGTTCTGATGAAAATTGCTCCCACAACTGTTCCTCCCATAACTGTTCCTGTTCACGCTTCTCCACAGCTTGATCCACCACTCTACGCGCGGCACGCTCCAGAAAGTAAATGTAGGGGTTCAAGTCGCTGATGGTGCCTTCACTGCGACTCACCAGGTTGGTCATCTCCTCAAACGGCCGCATGAGCCTGCATGCATTTCGCATCAGTGTCCAGTTGTTGGGCCAGAACATCCCCATCTCCCCAGATTGTGTCCTTTTACTGTAATTGTACAGGTACTAGATGATGGCTTTCTCCTGTTCTAGCAGGCAAGAGAACATGACCAGGTTCGAATTCCAGCGAGTCGGGCTATCACATATCAAGCTCCTCACCAGCAAGTTGTTTCTCCGCTGAATGTCCGCAAAGCATGCCATGGCCATGTAAGACCGCCTGAAATGCCCACACAACTTCCTGGCCTGCTTCCGGAGTCACGTCCTCTAAGCCTGGGTACTTTGACACAAATCTTTGAATGACTAGATTCAGCACATGTGCCATGCAGGGTACATGTGTCAGCTTTCCCAAATTCAAAGCGGAAAGGAGATTGCTGCCGTTGTCACACACCACGTTGCCGATCTCCAGCTGGTGTGGAGTCAGCCACTGATCCACCTGTTTGTGAAGAGCAGCCAGAAGAGCTGCTCCAGTGTGACTCTCTGCTTTGAGGCAAGACATGTCTAAGATGGCATGACACTGTCGTACCTGGCATGCAGCATTGGCCCTGGTACTTAGCTAAGGAGGAGGAGGACGACGATAGCGAAGAGGATGTAGCAGGAGAAGTAGGAGGAAAAGGAGAGGAGGTGGCAGGAGGCCTGTCTGCAAGCCATGGAGGTGTCACAAGTTGGTCCGCTGCACAGCCACGTACTCCCTGCTTGTCAGCGGTCACCAGGTTGACCCAATGGGCTGTGTAAGTAATGTACTTGCCCTGAACGTGCTTGGCAGACCAGGCATCCGTGGTCAGGTGGACCCTTGACCCAACGCTGTGTGCCAGAGATGACACCACTTGCCTCTCAACTTCACGGTACAGTTTGGGTATCGCCTTTTTAGAGAAATAATTGCGGCATGGTATCTTCCACTGCGATGTCCCAATGGCCACAAATTTACGGAAGGCATCAGAGTCCACCAGCTGATATGGTAACAGCTGGCGAGCTAACAGTTCCGCCAAGCCAGCTGTCAGACGCCGGGCAAGGGGGTGACTGGCAGAAATTGGCTTCTTTCGCTCAAAGATTTCCTTCACTGACACCTGGCTGCTGTGGGCAGAGGAGCAGGAACCGCTCAAGGGCAGAGGCGGAGTGGAGGAGGGTGGCTGTGAAGGTGCAAGGGAGAAAGAGGCTGAAGAAGCTGCACCTGAAGGAGAAAGAGGAGAAGGAGGGTGGCTTTGCTTTTGTGTGCTGCTTTTGCTCAGGTGCTCTTCCCATTGCAGTTTGTGTCTTTTCTGCAGGTGCCTTCGTAAGGCAGTTGTCCCTACATGGGTGTTGGCCTTTCCACGGCTCTATTTTTGGAGGCAGAGAGAACAGATGGCATTGCTCTGATCTACGGACGACACACTAAAAAATGTCCACACCGCTGAGCCACCCTGGGGTGATGGCACTATGGTGGCATCAGCAGCTGATGTTGAAGGGCATGTTGGTTGGCGCCGGACACTGCCACCAGCTGTTTCTGACGACGAGCTCCCCCTGCTTCTTTCAGCAACTTGTCTCCTCCTACACCTCTCTGGCTCCCCCTCTGAACTGTCCCCTTGGTCATCGTGTCTCTTAGGATCCCACGTGGCATCCATGGCAGTATCATCATCATAATCATCCTCCAAAGCTTGTATCAGACACCTCCAAAACTGCACCAACAGCAGGTACTTCATCATCCTCCTCCTCACACCTTACGTCCATAGTGTCGCCTAACTCAGACATACGAGGTGGTGTAACTTGCTTAGCGCCTTCATCTGGTTGTAACAATAATGGCTGTGAATCAGTTAATTCCCCACCAATTAACTCCTGCAAAGTGTCAAATGCAGCGGATGTGGTGCTTGTAGTAGCGCTGGTGGCTGCGGAAGATGAGGTGTTCTGTGTTAAATAGTTAACCACGTCCTGACAATCTTGGGAGTTGATGGGACGTGCCTTCTTCTGAGCACTGTACTTTGGGCCAGGGTCGCACAAAATCACATCAACACGACCTCGCACAGACCTGCCGCGTTGCCTTCCTCTGGGTCTGCCTCTACCTCTGCCTCTACCTGTTTTGTCCATTTTGGCGGGCATTGAATAGTTCGGGCGAACCCGAACTAAAAAGGCCGAACACCATCAGGTGTTCGGCCGAACTCGAACATCACCCGAACAGGGTGATGTTCTGCAGAACCCGAAAAGTGGCGAACACTGTTCGCCCAACACTAAACATAGGTAGAAATTTTGGTGTCAGTAGCATGTGTGGGGGCTTTGCTATTAACCTCCAAATTCGGCACAAAATTACACGAATTTTTATGTGAAATTACGAATGACTACGAATCAATTTAGTTTGCAAATCGTAATTAGGTATAGGCGTAATTGCGAAAATTTACGCATAATTTGGCAAAATCGTAATTTTGCTGATTAAGATCATCGCTGCAGGGAACTCTAGCAAAAAGCATTTTTTGAAATTGCCTCCTGGGTTTTCATTTTATCATTACACTAACCAATGGGATTCCTCCATCCAAAGTGTACTGACTAATAGAAAACCCTGCCAGTAAATGGAAAGGTGTTAGTATTTCTAAATGGATTATGCTGGCTGCTGTAGCTGAGAATGGCAGAGCCCTACGCCCTATGTTGGCTATACCAACTGGCATGAGGTACAAAGGTTTAAAAGTCCTGGAAGAGGGGGGTTACATTTTTTATTTACATTGGGGGGTTTACATCATAGCTGGGTTTACATCATATGGGGAGGAAGCATAGAGCTGGATGACCACAGCCTCACTGGAAGTATAGTGGCAAGGAATAGGCCCATACATCTGTGTACAACATATATGTCTGGATATGGCTTGTGTACAAGGTTACATTCCTGACCACTATGGTCTATTTCCTCATGAACATATTGCTGTTGTATGATTATATAAATTTTTACGCTGAATTTTCCTTAGGTATTTGTTAGTAGAGATGGGCCGAACCTCCGATTTTAGGTTCGCGAACTTCCGCGAAAGGTTCGGTTCGCGAAAAAGTTCGCTAACCGCAATAGACTTCAATGGGGAGGCGAACTTTCAAAGTTTTAAAAAATTCTATCAACTGGAAAAATGATAGAAAACATGTTTCAAAAGCTCTAATACCTGGAGCCCCACCTAATTGAGTGAAATACACATCACTGCTGGAGGACCCTCCCTCTTCCAAGCAAGGTCCTTTATACCATTTGCCTACCTACACTAATTAGTTATGGGACAGCTGCTACACACTCTGCTAGGGAAATTTGAATTGGCCTCCTCCCTCCTCCCACCTCCCCTTCTACCCTTCTACCTATTCCCTCCTCCCTCCTACCAGAGGGAGGAGGGTCTCTTCTGCCAGGGAATTATACTATTTTAAAAACCAGTATACATCATACCATAGCTGGTACATCATACCATAGCTGGGAATACATACATGAGTATACATCATACCATAGCTGGGGATACATACATGAGTATACATCATACCATAGCTGGGAATCGAACCCAGATCTCACTGTGTGGTGGGCACGTCACCCTAAGCACTGTACCACTACAGAAGTAAGTGAAGCTAGCCTAAAATTTAACATTAATGCTCAATGCAATAGAACCATTAGGTTGCTTAAAGGAGAACTGTAGTGAGAGGTATATGGAGGCTGCCATATTGATTTCCTTTTAAGCTATACCAGTTGCCTGGCAGCCCTGCTGATCTATTTGGCTGCAGTAATAATAATAATCCAAACATTTGTATAGTGCTTTTCTCCTGTCGGACTCAAAGCGCTCAAGAGCTGCAAGCCACAGGGACGCGCTCAAGAGGCCACCCTGCAGTGTTAGGGAGTCTTGCCTTGAACTCCTTACTGAATAGGTACTTGACCTAGCCAGGAATTAAACGCTGGTCTTCCATGTCAAAGGCAGAGCCCTTAACCAGTACACTATCCAGCCACTGTAGTGTGAATCACACCAGAAACAAGCATGCAGCTAATCTTGTCAGATCTTACAAAAATGTCAAACACCAGATCTGCTGCATGCTTGTTCAGGGTCTAGGGCTAAAAGTATTGGAGGCAGAGGATCTGCAGGATAGCCAGGTAACTGGTATTGCTTAAAAGGAAATCAATATGGTAGCCTCCATATACCTTTCACTACAGTTCTCCTTTAAAGGGAACCTTAACTGAGAATGATATGGATGTTTCCTGTAAACAATACCAGTTGCCTGGCAGTCCAGCTGATCTTTGTGACTGCAATAGTGGCTGAATCACACCCTGAAACAAGCATGCAGCTAATCCAGTCTGACTTCAGTCAGAGCACCTGATCTGCATGCTTGTTCAGGGGCTGTGGCTAAAAGTATTAGAGACACAGGATCAGCAGGCGATTCAGGCAACTGGTATTATTTTAAAAGGAAAAATCCATATCCTTCTCCGTTTAGGTTCCCTTTAACCTTCCTGGCGGTAAGCCCGAGCTGAGCTCGGGTTATGCCGCCGGAAGGCACCGCTCAGGCCCCGCTGGGCCGATTTGCATAATTTTTTTTTTGCTGCACTTTGCTAGCACTTTGCTAGCTGCGTGCAGTGCCCGATCGCCGCCGCTACCCGCCGATCCGCCGCTATCCGTCGCGCCGCAGCCGCCCCCCCCCCCAGACCCCGTGCGCTGCCTGGCCAATCAGTGCCAGGCAGCTCTATGGGGTGGATAGGAATCCCCTTTGACGTCACGACGTCGATGACGTCGGTGACGTCATCCCGCCCCGTCGCCGTGGCGACGGGGGAAGCCCTCCAGGAGATCCCGTTCTTTGAACGGGATCTCCTGATCGCCGATCGCCGGCGGCGATCGGAGGGGCTGGGGGGATGCCGCTGAGCAGCGGCTATCATGTAGCGAGACTTTGTCTCGCTGCATGAAAAAAAAAAAATTTTAAAAAAAAGATTTGCTGCCCCCTGGCGATTTTTTAGCAAACCGCCAGGAGGGTTAAGGATTTGTAGCATAAAAGCCAACTCACATTAGCTGGGATTTGAACCTGGGTCTCACTGTATAGTGGATAAGCACACTAACCACTATACCAACTGAAGCTGGCCTGAAATTACTGGCCTGAAATTACTGGCCTAAAATTTACTATTTATGCTCAATACAAGAGAAAAAGTAGACAAGACAAATAACATTTATATCACACTTTTCTCCTGGCGGACTCAAAGGACCAGAGCTGCAGCCACTAGGGCATGCTCTATAGGCAGTAGCAGTGTTAGGAAGACTTGCCTAAGGTCTCCTACTGAATAGGTGCTGGCTTACTGAACAGACAGAGCTGAGATTTGAACTCTGGTCTCCTTTGTCAGAGGCAGCACCCTTATCCATTACACCATGCAGCCACTGCTTACAGATATGTAGCCAGACATGGCCTTCTCTTTTGTGTTATTTGTCTTGTCTACTTTTTCTCTTGTATTGAGCATAAATAGTAAATTTTAGGCCAGCAATTTCAGGCCAGCTTCAGTTGGTATAGTGGTTAGTGTGCTTGTCCACCATACAGTGAGACCCAGGTTCAAATCCCAGCCAATGTGAGTTGGCTTTTATGCTACAAATCCTTAAAGGGAACCTAAACGGAGAAGGATATGGATTTTTCCTTTTAAAATAATACCAGTTGCCTGAATCGCCTGCTGATCCTGTGTCTCTAATACTTTTAGCCACAGCCCCTGAACAAGCATGCAGATCAGGTGCTCTGACTGAAGTCAGACTGGATTAGCTGCATGCTTGTTTCAGGGTGTGATTCAGCCACTATTGCAGTCACAAAGATCAGCTGGACTGCCAGGCAACTGGTATTGTTTACAGGAAACATCCATATCATTCTCAGTTAAGGTTCCCTTTAAAGGAGAACTGTAGTGAAAGGTATATGGAGGCTACCATATTGATTTCCTTTTAAGCAATACCAGTTACCTGGCTATCCTGCAGATCCTCTGCCTCCAATACTTTTAGCCCTAGACCCTGAACAAGCATGCAGCAGATCTGGTGTTTGACATTTTTGTAAGATCTGACAAGATTAGCTGCATGCTTGTTTCTGGTGTGATTCACACTACAGTGGCTGGATAGTGTACTGGTTAAGGGCTCTGCCTTTGACATGGGAGACCAGGGTTTGAATCGTGGCTAGGTCAAGTACCTATTCAGTAAGGAGTTCAAGGCAAGACTCCCTAACACTGCAGGGTGGCCTCTTGAGCGCGTCCTTGTGGCTTGCAGCTCTTGAGCGCTTTGAGTCCGACAGGAGAAAAGCACTATACAAATGTTTGGATTATTATTATTACTGCAGCCAAATAGATCAGCAGGGCTGCCAGGCAACTGGTATAGCTTAAAAGGAAATCAATATGGCAGCCTCCATATACCTCTCACTACAGTTCTCCTTTAAGCAACCTAATGGTTCTATTGCATTGAGCATAAATGTTAAATTTTAGGCTAGCTTCACTTACATCTGTAGTGGTACAGTGCTTAGGGTGACGTGCCCACCACACAGTGAGATCTGGGTTCAATTCCCAGCTATGGTATGATGTATACTCATGTATGTATCCCCAGCTATGGTATGATGTATACTCATGTATGTATTCTCAGCTATGGTATGATGTACCAGCTATGGTATGATGTATACTGGTTTTTAAAATAGTATAATTCCCTGGCAGAAGAGACCTTCCTCCCTCCGGTTGTTGGATTATTATGGCTCTGTACAATTTAACAAGCTGACACATCATTGCAATCCAGCGGTTCTGGAGGTGTGTTTAGCTTCTAAGGGTACAATGGTTAATTTGCATATATTCAGCAGTGGTGCTCTGGGAGACATCTCGAGCTCACTCCAACCTGAATTATCGCAAATTCTTTCTGTTTTAGGAAAGCAAATTTTTGTTTTTCCCTCCGGTAGGAGGGAGGAGGGAGGAGGGAATAGGTAGAAGGGTAGAAGGGTAGAAGGGTAGGAGGGAGGAGGGAGGTGGCCAATTAAAATCTCCCTAGCAGAGTGTGTAGCAGCTGTCCCATAACTAATTAGTGTAGGCAGACAACTGAGTCAAATGGTATAAAGGACCTAGCTTAAAGGGAGGGTGGGTAGATTCTCTAGCACTGAAAGCAGTGTGTTTGACAATAACATGTCTGCTGACAGTGAAATGGAGGGTAAAAATTTTGCTCAATACAGCATTATGGGGCGAATCAAACTTCCACAAAAGTTCGCCTGATGCAGGCGAACGCGAACCCCCAAAGTTCGCCTGGAACCGTTCGCAGGCGAACCGTTCGGCCCATCTCTATTTGTTAGTACACTGTGTATTGCAGTTCAGTGGGCAATGAAGAAGCTGCAATTGAAGGTCATGGGTCTGTAAATCCTGATGCAAATGTGGATTTGGGAAACCATTTGGAGCAGCAAACCACCAACCCTACTCTTGACACTGTTCCCCAGGGCCGGCCTTAGGTTTCACAGCGCCCTGAGCGTAACCAGATTTTGGTGCCCCCCCCCCCCATTTATCCTCTTCGCGTGTGAGCGCACCACACACACACACACACACACACACACACACACACACACACACACACACACACACACACACACACACACTAATGGGGGGGGGGCAGATCCCCCCTTTAGTGTATATAGGCTTAGGCTACTAGTCTTGCAGTCGCAGATCCCCTTTTAATGTATTTAGGCAGCAGATTCCCCCCAACCCTCCCCCCCCCATTAGTGTATCTACTCTAGCAGCATAAGCATATTCCCCCTTTAGCGTAGGGAGGTTGGGGAGCCTTACTTCTTGCTTGTCAGTTTTCTCTTCTTACTGTCTGCAGAGCAGTCTGCAGACTTAGTGCCAGTGTAGGTGCCAGGATTCTGGGAGCAGGACTCGTCGTCACTCAGGACATGCTGCACGCTTCTCTGCAGGAGCCTGAGGCTCAGCGCGCCTCCGTCCATCCTGATTCCTGACATATAGCTGTAAGTCCCCCCAGTATAGGTAGCCAGGCATAGGTGACCCAGTAAAGGTAGCCAGCTATAGATCCCCCCAGTATAGGTTAGCCAGGTAGGTGCCCACAGTAAAGGTAGCCAGTATACTTGCCCCAGTATAGGTTAGGTAGGCATTTGTCCCAGCTATAGGTTAAATAGGTAGGTGCTCCCAGTACAGGTTAGATAGGTAGGTGCCCCCAGTGTATAGGTTAGATAGGTAGGTTAGATAGGTAGGTGCCCCCAGTGTATAGGTTAGATATATAGATAACTGCCCCAGTATAGGTTAGATAGGTAGGTACCCGCAATATAGGTTAGATAGGTAGCTGCCCCCAGTATAGATTAGAGAGGTAGCTGCCTCAGTATAGATTAGATAGGTAGGTGCCCCCAGTATTGGCTAGATAGATAGCTGCCCCCAGTATAGATTAGATTAGGTAGCTGCCCCCCAGTATAAGTTAGATAGGTAGGTGCCCCCAGTATAGGTTAAATAGGTAGGTACCCGCAATATAGGTTAGATAGGTAGCTGTCCCCCAGTATAGGTTAGATAGGTAGCTGCCCACAGTATAGGTTAGATAGGTAGGTGCCCCCAGTATAGATTAGATAGGTAGGCGCCCCAGTATAGATTAGATAGGTAGCTGCCCCCAGTATAGGTTAGATAGATAGGTGCCCCCAGTATAGATTAGATAGGTAGCTGCCCCCAGTATAGATTAGATAGGTAGCTGCCCCCAGTATAGATTAGATAGGTAGCTGCCCCCAGTATAGGTTAGATAGGTAGCTGCCCCCAGTATAGATTAGATAGGTAGCTGCCCCCAGTATAGATTAGATAGGTAGCTGCCCCCCAGTATAGGTTAGATAGGTAGCTGCCCCCCAGTATAGGTTAGATTAGGTAGGTGCCCCCAGTATTGGCTAGATAGTATAGATAGGTAGGTACCTCCCCTCATAGTGGAGGGGGGAGCCGCAGCGAGGGCAGCCCGACCTCTCCCTCCCTTCCTCTCCGGGCCGCCCTCAGTGCTCTCCCCTCCGATGCAGACTCGACAATGCACAGAGAACAACTCACCTCCCTGGTTCCGATCGCTGGCGCCTCTCACTTCCCGCTGTTCGCCTCTTCTACATAGCCGCTGATACACACGAAACTTCCTGCTTAGCATCAGTAACATCACGGCGGCCCCATGTTTGCCCCCCATCACCCCCAGCAGCGGCACCAGGGGGCGGAGCGAGACGGACCCAGTCGGGGCCCGCAGCAGCCACATGCAGCCAGGTGGCAGGAGCGCCTCCTGGAAGCCAGCGCCCTGAGCGATTGCTCCGGTTGCTCAGGTCAAAGGCCGGCCCTGCTGTTCCCCACAACAGCCTGATGCAGAAGCTGTAGATGCAGAGACTAAGGCAGAGTGTCTGTAAATGGAGAAAGAACTGACCAAAGTACAAAAGGCAAAGAGCAGCATTTGCTCTTACCATACTCAAAATGGGCATCAGTCAGCAGTAGGTTATGCAGGCAACAGTCAGCAGTAGGTTATGCAATTTTAAGTGCTAAATGCAGATTTCATCATTATATTTATTAATAACCAAGAAAAATTGAAAGTAATATTGCCATCTTTGCAGAGGATACAGAATTATTTAAGATTGGGATAGTGAAATAGTACAAAAAGTTCTTGACAGGTAAGCAGGAAAAAGAAATGTGACATTTAAGGTCATGAATCTTGCTAAATTAATGCCATAGCGCTATGTAAATTAAATAAGTTGGTGTCCTCAAACTTGAAGAAGGACATGGAAAAACTAGTTTACGATAAGTTAAGTAAATCTATTTAATGTCAAACACAGCGTTACACAGCGCTCAGATGAATATGCCCACAATTACCAATATGGTTCAAGGATGTATTTAAATAATCAATATGATTTATATATACAGTACATAACTAAAAGGGTTCCTATGTTATAGACAGTCCTACGGGTACGCTTCTGAAACAAGGCTTGAGTTAGTCCTTTCTTATCAGTAGTATTTCTCCTCCAGAAGCGCTCCACCATAGACAACAATGCTGTCACCACCACCAGGAACACCCTAAAGGATCCTCACTCACCAAATAAGGTGGGCCAGCAATGACATTGGCCTTATCTCGCCTCTGGGGTATTTGATAGGCTCCCCACACCCTGTGGCAGTCAGATGCTATCCAGATATCACCTCTCCTTTCTTCCTGAATGTGACCTCAATGCAAACAAATGCTATCATTGCGCAGGCATCTTAGCTTAAAAGGGTATTTATTAAAAAAGGTTCCACTCACATGTTACAGGTAGTTGGTAAGCCTGTGGAGTGTTAGGAACGGGCTCCACCCCGTGCGGCCTCCCGGGCTGGCCGCCGTGTGCTGGTATCCCAGGGCTTGCTCGCTCCACCACGCCACCGCGTCCCACTACACTGTCCGTGTTACTTCCGCATGTGGCTCCTCCCTATCGATTTCGTCATGAAGATGACTCATTCAGGGGATGGAGCCACCATGCGGAGATTGCTGTAATAAGGCGTCTTGCTACGCCCCTTTGTGACGTCGTACCCCCGCCTCCCAATAGGCTCCGTCCGCTTCCCGGCCAGTGCGCATGCCGTCATTACGCTGCACGCCTCCCTCTACTTGAAACTCACTTCCTTGCGTGTCAGTGTGCGTTCCGGAGCCCGGGAGGCTTTTGTACACATAAAAAACTTTATTTAAAACTTTATTACAAATTCTATTCATATTAAAAAGCCTTCTATAAGGATCAGTGTTGGATTCACTCCCCCTAATATGTTTGCTAATTTTAAACATCCTCTTACATCATATTATACCAACTAAACTACGTGACCCCCTATTACTTCTCTACAATTCACCGTATTTTCATTCAAATTATTTGTGGAGCATCCTCCGCTCCACAAGCTTTTACATTAGAAGCAGCGTATTCAACATAACATCATATATCATTTATTTATTACTACATACTGAACCAAATTGAGGAGATGGGGGTTGGACAGGACACAGTACTGGTGACTGCCGATGTCTCATCATTATATACAAATATCCCTCACCATCTGGCCCTTGAAGCGGTTGAACACTATCTCACACTGGATGATGAAATGCAGCAGAAACAAAGAATTTTTCTTTTGGAATTATTAAATTTTGCACTTAAAAGGAACTACTTTTGGCACCAAGGAGATTATTTTTTGCAAAAGCGAGGTTGTGCCATGGGGGCGGGGTATGCTCCATGTTTGGCCAACCTCTTTATGTCTAGATGGGAGGAGGGTATTTTGGAGGTAGAAGCACAGAGTGGGATACCACTGAGTCACTGGTCTAGATATATAGACGACCTGTTCTGGTTATGGAATGGGTCGGTAGAGCACTTGCAAGAGTTCATTTCACAATTGAATAATAATGATTGGAATATTGAACTCAATGTGGAGTTCAGTAAAAGCACCATTAATTTTTTGGATTTAAACATAAGGAAGGAGGGCACTAGATTGTTGACGAAAAGTCACTTTAAAGACACAGATAGAAATGGTTTCATCCCAGTAGATAGTAATCATCACCCTAGGTGGATAGGGGGGATACCGAGGGGCCAGATGGTGAGGATGAGAAGGAATTGCACTCACACATGGGAATATGTGGAGCAATCTCAGGTTCTGATAGATAGATTTGTTGAGAAAGGTTATGATGAGGAGAGTTTGCAAAAAACCATGATTGAAGTGGGAAAAAGGGAAAGAAGAGATCTATTACAGGGTAAAAGGGATCAAGGAGGATCACAACAAAAATATCAAACTGCATTTATCACAGATTTTAGCACTAAACATAAGAATTTGGAGAGGATTATCTCGAGACATTGGGGTATTTTGTTGGAAGATGTGACTTTGAAAAAACTGCTGCCTGATAAACCTAAAATGATATATAGGAAAGCCAATAATTTAAAAAATATACTGGCTCCTAGCTGTGTAAATCCACCAAAAGCCCCTCAGTTGATGCCTTGGCAGAGGAAAGGATTTTTCCCATGTGGGGGGTGCTTCTCGTGCAGAGGGGCCAAGGGAGTGAGAACAGATTGTTTCGTATCATTTCAGAATGGGAGATCCTTCAAGGTAGAACAAAACATCACATGTCACAGCAAAGGGGTAGTATATTTGCTTTGGTGTGGGTGTGGGAAGCAATATATAGGTCGGACCAAAAGGGAATTAACAGAGCGAATAGCTGAACATGTAAGGAACATAAGAAAGGGGGTGAGGGGGCATAGTGTATCCGAGCACTTTAGAAAAGAACATGACCGAGACCCAAGTGGGCTGAATTTTTGTGCAATTGAGAAGATAAACATACCATGGCGAGGGGGAAACAAGATTAGATTAATTTCAAGAAAGGAGACTGAGTGGATCTTCTTGATGGAAACCATGCAACCAAAGGGATTTAATGTGGAAATAGATCTCAACTGTTTTATTGATGACAGCTAAGAGAGGGAAGGAATTTTGCATGTGTGAGATAAAATAATATTATGGCAGTATGGGGTTAGGCCACTAGAGGGAGATAATATGAATATGAAAATGAATGTATTGATTATAACCTCGTCCTTATGAAGATGTAAAATATGTATATGGAAAGAATGTGGAAATAGAGATCATGGAGATAATTTATATGGAAATAATGTGGGGATAGACAAATTAGAAAGAATGTGTTTATAAAGTAGAGGATTGGGTCTGGTGATATAAATGATATATGATGTTATGTTGAATACGCTGCTTCTAATGTAAAAGCTTGTGGAGCGGAGGATGCTCCACAAATAATTTGAATGAAAATACGGTGAATTGTAGAGAAGTAATAGGGGGTCACGTAGTTTAGTTGGTATAATATGATGTAAGAGGATGTTTAAAATTAGCAAACATATTAGGGGGAGTGAATCCAACACTGATCCTTATAGAAGGCTTTTTAATATGAATAGAATTTGTAATAAAGTTTTAAATAAAGTTTTTTATGTGTACAAAAGCCTCCCGGGCTCCGGAACGCACACTGACACGCAAGGAAGTGAGTTTCAAGTAGAGGGAGGCGTGCAGCGTAATGACGGCATGCGCACTGGCCGGGAAGCGGACGGAGCCTATTGGGAGGCGGGGGTACGACGTCATAAAGGGGCGTAGCAAGACGCCTTATTACAGCAATCTCCGCATGGTGGCTCCATCCCCTGAATGAGTCATCTTCATGACGAAATCGATAGGGAGGAGCCACATGCGGAAGTAACACGGACAGTGTAGTGGGACGCGGTGGCGTGGTGGAGCGAGCAAGCCCTGGGATACCAGCACACGGCGGCCAGCCCGGGAGGCCGCACGGGGTGGAGCCCGTTCCTAACACTTCACAGGCTTACCAACTACCTGTAACATGTGAGTGGAACCTTTTTTAATAAATACCCTTTTAAGCTAAGATGCCTGCGCAATGATAGCATTTGTTTGCATTGAGGTCACATTCAGGAAGAAAGGAGAGGTGATATCTGGATAGCATCTGACTGCCACAGGGTGTGGGGAGCCTATCAAATACCCCAGAGGCGAGATAAGGCCAATGTCATTGCTGGCCCACCTTATTTGGTGAGTGAGGATCCTTTAGGGTGTTCCTGGTGGTGGTGACAGCATTGTTGTCTATGGTGGAGCGCTTCTGGAGGAGAAATACTACTGATAAGAAAGGACTAACTCAAGCCTTGTTTCAGAAGCGTACCCGTAGGACTGTCTATAACATAGGAACCCTTTTAGTTATGTACTGTATATATAAATCATATTGATTATTTAAATACATCCTTGAACCATATTGGTAATTGTGGGCATATTCATCTGAGCGCTGTGTAACGCTGTGTTTGACATTTCCTCATATTGAGTATTTATACAGCAAGCTTGATGATGGATGTATTTGAGTACAGGAGAACTAGGCATATTAATGTTGATGATGCTTTGGGTAATGAATGTAGGCCTCATGAAAACACCTTAGAGGATAACTTTAGAAAGTTACAGAATACTATGTACAAGGAGCAAACAACATGGTGGGACATTGCAATATTGAATAAATATGTGGGCAAAGGGTATGTTCCAAAAAATTTTCGGTGGGACATATTACCAGATGATGGAGAGGAAAATGAAATAAACGATCAGGAATGGGAGGAACAGCTCACTCAGTGTGGGTTGCTTATGGTAAGGATTAGTATAAAAAGAAAGACGGCAAGGTTGGAAAGATTATCTAAAGAAATAGAAGACATAAAAACAAAACTTGACCCCCATAAAGAAAGAGATGAATATAAAAAAATGTCCAAAAAATTATGTGACTCACTGACACAGTCAGAAAAAACTATAATAGAAGATAGGAAATTTAGATATGAAAAAGATTTGGAAGCGTTTAAAAATAAGACAGCGTACAGATGCCAGACTAATAAGAAAAAAGAAGTGGTAATACAAGTATCTGATACCTCTGAGGATGAGGAACAGGAAAAGCCTGTACCAAAATATCACCCCCCGAGAACACCGAATAGGTATTATAACCCCAGGACCCCTAAAAAGAACCCACGAACTCCTCCGAATAGATATTGGGGACCACCAAAGACCCCCCCACAACACTATTACAGAGGGGGAGGGGCACCGTACCAACCACAACCTAGGGGAGGCCACTATAATAGATACCAGGTTCCTGTCTATAACAGGTATGACCCTCTGAGGAATGAACAACAGTATAGGCCTTTTTTAGAAGAGGGTTGGAGGGGAAGGTCCCCTCCAGGATGGAGAACCCCGGGTGGCGAGGAGTCTGGGGAACGGAAAGTGGTGGAGTTTCATACACCACCAAAAGAGAGAAAAAGAGAAGCAGAAGGGGATCCAGGGGAGGGAGGAGAATTCAAAAGAAGAAGGTATTAGGAGGAGAAGGAATATACAATTTGAGTGGAGTAGAATTGGAGGACCGAGAGATCCGTCTGTTGGATAAGGGCCTCAAATATGCCCCAAGGAGTGGACTGAATAAATTTAAAACTTACATTGATTTGCAAAAGTTCACACGAAAACTTAACATCAAAAAATATTTTGCACAAAGAGAAGGCCCCAACAACAGAGCCAATAAAGTGGACCCATACCGCCACTCAGGATTGAGGAATCCATCAACATTTAACCCCCAGACAGGGAGTAAGTCCATTGAGGTTTTTAAAAAAATGGTGGAGAATGAAATTAGGAAAATCCCTGAGAATGGACATAGTGATGAGAGGAAAATAGCTAAGGAGATGTTGGACAAGAAAGAACTAGTAGTCCGCCCAGCTGACAAAGGAGGGGGAGTAGTAGTTTTGAGTAAAGAACAATATGCAAAGGAACTTGACAGGCTGATTTGTGATCCAGAAACATATGTAAAACTGAGGGGGGATCCCACAAACATGTATATGTAGGAGCTGAGAGGGTTGCTGAAACAGGGATTGGATGAGGGCATCCTGAATGATCAGGAGTTTTCATATTTGATCCCATCTGCACCCAGGGTACCGATAGTGTACCAGGTCCCAAAAGTACACAAGGACAAAATCAACCCACCGGGAAGGCCCATCATCAGTGGGTTGGGATCTATTACCCACAAGTTAGGCAAGTTTCTAAATGGGTACCTACAGCCATTAGTGGATAAATTGCCCTATGTCATTAAAGATACAAAACACATGCTGAACCAAATTGAGGAGATGGGGGTTGGACAGGACACAGTACTGGTGACTGCCGATGTCTCATCATTATATACAAATATCCCTCACCATCTGGCCCTTGAAGCGGTTGAACACTATCTCACACTGGATGATGAAATGCAGCAGAAACAAAGAATTTTTCTTTTGGAATTATTAAATTTTGCACTTAAAAGGAACTACTTTTGGCACCAAGGAGATTCTTTTTTGCAAAAGCGAGGTTGTGCCATGGGGGCGGGGTATGCTCCATGTTTGGCCAACCTCTTTATGTCTAGATGGGAGGAGGGTATTTTGGAGGTAGAAGCACAGAGTGGGATACCACTGAGTCACTGGTCTAGATATATAGACGACCTGTTCTGGTTATGGAATGGGTCGGTAGAGCACTTGCAAGAGTTCATTTCACAATTGAATAATAATGATTGGAATATTGAACTCAATGTGGAGTTCAGTAGAAGCACCATTAATTTTTTGGATTTAAACATAAGGAAGGAGGGCACTAGATTGTTGACGAAAAGTCACTTTAAAGACACAGATAGAAATGGTTTCATCCAAGTAGATAGTAATCATCACCCTAGGTGGATAGGGGGGATACCGAGGGGCCAGATGGTGAGGATGAGAAGGAATTGCACTCACACATGGGAATATGTGGAGCAATCTCAGGTTCTGATAGATAGATTTGTTGAGAAAGGTTATGATGAGGAGAGTTTGCAAAAAACCATGATTGAAGTGGGAAAAAGGGAAAGAAGAGATCTATTACAGGGTAAAAGGGATCAAGGAGGATCACAACAAAAATATCAAACTGCATTTATCACAGATTTTAGCACTAAACATAAGAATTTGGAGAGGATTATCTCGAGACATTGGGGTATTTTGTTGGAAGATGTGACTTTGAAAAAACTGCTGCCTGATAAACCTAAAATGATATATAGGAAAGCCAATAATTTAAAAAATATACTGGCTCCTAGCTGTGTAAATCCACCAAAAGCCCCTCAGTTGATGCCTTGGCAGAGGAAAGGATTTTTCCCATGTGGGGGGTGCTTCTCGTGCAGAGGGGCCAAGGGAGTGAGAACAGATTGTTTCGTATCATTTCAGAATGGGAGATCCTTCAAGGTAGAACAAAACATCACATGTCACAGCAAAGGGGTAGTATATTTGCTTTGGTGTGGGTGTGGGAAGCAATATATAGGTCGGACCAAAAGGGAATTAACAGAGCGAATAGCTGAACATGTAAGGAACATAAGAAAGGGGGTGAGGGGGCATAGTGTATCCGAGCACTTTAGAAAAGAACATGACCGAGACCCAAGTGGGCTGAATTTTTGTGCAATTGAGAAGATAAACATACCATGGCGAGGGGGAAATAAGATTAGATTAATTTCAAGAAAGGAGACTGAGTGGATCTTCTTGATGGAAACCATGCAACCAAAGGGATTTAATGTGGAAATAGATCTCAACTGTTTTATTGATGACCGCTAAGAGATGGAAGGAATTTTGCATGTGTGAGATAAAATAATATTATGGCAGTATGGGGTTAGGCCACTAGAGGGAGATAACATGAATATGAAAATGAATGTATTGATTATAACCTCGTCCTTATGAAGATGTAAAATATGTATATGGAAAGAATGTGGAAATAGAGATCATGGAGATAATTTATATGGAAATAATGTGGGGATAGACAAATTAGAAAGAATGTGTTTATAAAGTAGAGGATTGGGTCTGGTGATATAAATGATATATGATGTTATGTTGAATACGCTGCTTCTAATGTAAAAGTTTGTGGAGCGGAGGATGCTCCACAAATAATTTGAATGAAAATACGGTGAATTGTAGAGAAGTAATAGGGGGTCACGTAGTTTAGTTGGTATAATATGATGTAAGAGGATGTTTAAAATTAGCAAACATATTAGGGGGAGTGAATCCAACACTGATCCTTATAGAAGGCTTTTTAATATGAATAGAATTTGTAATAAAGTTTTAAATAAAGTTTTTTATGTGTACAAAAGCCTCCCGGGCTCCGGAACGCACACTGACACGCAAGGAAGTGAGTTTCAAGTAGAGGGAGGCGTGCAGCGTAATGACGGCATGCGCACTGGCCGGGAAGCGGACGGAGCCTATTGGGAGGCGGGGGTACGACGTCACAAAGGGGCGTAGCAAGACGCCTTATTACAGCAATCTCCGCATGGTGGCTCCATCCCCTGAATGAGTCATCTTCATGACGAAATCGATAGGGAGGAGCCACATGCGGAAGTAACACGGACAGTGTAGTGGGACGCGGTGGCGTGGTGGAGCGAGCAAGCCCTGGGATACCAGCACACGGCGGCCAGCCCGGGAGGCCGCACGGGGTGGAGCCCGTTCCTAACACTCCACAGGCTTACCAACTACCTGTAACATGTGAGTGGAACCTTTTTTAATAAATACCCTTTTAAGCTAAGATGCCTGCGCAATGATAGCATTTGTTTGCATTGAGGTCACATTCAGGAAGAAAGGAGAGGTGATATCTGGATAGCATCTGACTGCCACAGGGTGTGGGGAGCCTATCAAATACCCCAGAGGCGAGATAAGGCCAATGTCATTGCTGGCCCACCTTATTTGGTGAGTGAGGATCCTTTAGGGTGTTCCTGGTGGTGGTGACAGCATTGTTGTCTATGGTGGAGCGCTTCTGGAGGAGAAATACTACTGATAAGAAAGGACTAACTCAAGCCTTGTTTCAGAAGCGTACCCGTAGGACTGTCTATAACATAGGAACCCTTTTAGTTATGTACTGTATATATAAATCATATTGATTATTTAAATACATCCTTGAACCATATTGGTAATTGTGGGCATATTCATCTGAGCGCTGTGTAACGCTGTGTTTGACATTTCCTCATATTGAGTATTTATACAGCAAGCTTGATGATGGATGTATTTGAGTACAGGAGAACTAGGCATATTAATGTTGATGATGCTTTGGGTAATGAATGTAGGCCTCATGAAAACACCTTAGAGGATAACTTTAGAAAGTTACAGAATACTATGTACAAGGAGCAAACAACATGGTGGGACATTGCAATATTGAATAAATATGTGGGCAAAGGGTATGTTCCAAAAAATTTTCGGTGGGACATATTACCAGATGATGGAGAGGAAAATGAAATAAACGATCAGGAATGGGAGGAACAGCTCACTCAGTGTGGGTTGCCTATGGTAAGGATTAGTATAAAAAGAAAGACGGCAAGGTTGGAAAGATTATCTAAAGAAATAGAAGACATAAAAACAAAACTTGACCCCCATAAAGAAAGAGATGAATATAAAAAATTGTCCCAAAAATTATGTGACTCACTGACACAGTCAGAAAAAACTATAATAGAAGATAGGAAATTTAGATATGAAAAAGATTTGGAAGCGTTTAAAAATAAGACAGCGTACAGATGCCAGACTAATAAGAAAAAAGAAGTGGTAATACAAGTATCTGATACCTCTGAGGATGGGGAACAGGAAAAGCCTGTACCAAAATATCACCCCCCGAGAACACCGAATAGGTATTATAACCCCAGGACCCCTAAAAAGAACCCACGAACTCCTCCGAATAGATATTGGGGACCACCAAAGACCCCCCCACAACACTATTACAGAGGGGGAGGGGCACCGTACCAACCACAACCTAGGGGAGGCCACTATAATAGATACCAGGTTCCTGTCTATAACAGGTATGACCCTCTGAGGAATGAACAACAGTATAGGCCTTTTTTAGAAGAGGGTTGGAGGGGAAGGTCCCCTCCAGGATGGAGAACCCCGGGTGGCGAGGAGTCTGGGGAACGGAAAGTGGTGGAGTTTCATACACCACCAAAAGAGAGAAAAAGAGAAGCAGAAGGGGATCCAGGGGAGGGAGGAGAATTCAAAAGAAGAAGGTATTAGGAGGAGAAGGAATATACAATTTGAGTGGAGTAGAATTGGAGGACCGAGAGATCCGTCTGTTGGATAAGGGCCTCAAATATGCCCCAAGGAGTGGACTGAATAAATTTAAAACTTACATTGATTTGCAAAAGTTCACACGAAAACTTAACATCAAAAAATATTTTGCACAAAGAGAAGGCCCCAACAACAGAGCCAATAAAGTGGACCCATACCGCCACTCAGGATTGAGGAATCCATCAACATTTAACCCCCAGACAGGGAGTAAGTCCATTGAGGTTTTTAAAAAAATGGTGGAGAATGAAATTAGGAAAATCCCTGAGAATGGACATAGTGATGAGAGGAAAATAGCTAAGGAGATGTTGGACAAGAAAGAACTAGTAGTCCGCCCAGCTGACAAAGGAGGGGGAGTAGTAGTTTGAGTAAAGAACAATATGCAAAGGAACTTGACAGGCTGATTTGTGATCCAGAAACATATGTAAAACTGAGGGGGGATCCCACAAACATGTATATGTAGGAGCTGAGAGGGTTGCTGAAACAGGGATTGGATGAGGGCATCCTGAATGATCAGGAGTTTTCATATTTGATCCCATCTGCACCCAGGGTACCGATAGTGTACCAGGTCCCAAAAGTACACAAGGAAAAAAATCAACCCACCGGGAAGGCCCATCATCAGTGGGTTGGGATCTATTACCCACAAGTTAGGCAAGTTTCTAAATGGGTACCTACAGCCATTAGTGGATAAATTGCCCTATGTCATTAAAGATACAAAACACATGCTGAACCAAATTGAGGAGATGGGGGTTGGACAGGACACAGTACTGGTGACTGCCGATGTCTCATCATTATATACAAATATCCCTCACCATCTGGCCCTTGAAGCGGTTGAACACTATCTCACACTGGATGATGAAATGCAGCAGAAACAAAGAATTTTTCTTTTGGAATTATTAAATTTTGCACTTAAAAGGAACTACTTTTGGCACCAAGGAGATTATTTTTTGCAAAAGCGAGGTTGTGCCATGGGGGCGGGGTATGCTCCATGTTTGGCCAACCTCTTTATGTCTAGATGGGAGGAGGGTATTTTGGAGGTAGAAGCACAGAGTGGGATACCACTGAGTCACTGGTCTAGATATATAGACGACCTGTTCTGGTTATGGAATGGGTCGGTAGAGCACTTGCAAGAGTTCATTTCACAATTGAATAATAATGATTGGAATATTGAACTCAATGTGGAGTTCAGTAGAAGCACCATTAATTTTTTGGATTTAAACATAAGGAAGGAGGGCACTAGATTGTTGACGAAAAGTCACTTTAAAGACACAGATAGAAATGGTTTCATCCCAGTAGATAGTAATCATCACCCTAGGTGGATAGGGGGGATACCGAGGGGCCAGATGGTGAGGATGAGAAGGAATTGCACTCACACATGGGAATATGTGGAGCAATCTCAGGTTCTGATAGATAGATTTGTTGAGAAAGGTTATGATGAGGAGAGTTTGCAAAAAACCATGATTGAAGTGGGAAAAAGGGAAAGAAGAGATCTATTACAGGGTAAAAGGGATCAAGGAGGATCACAACAAAAATATCAAACTGCATTTATCACAGATTTTAGCACTATACATAAGAATTTGGAGAGGATTATCTCGAGACATTGGGGTATTTTGTTGGAAGATGTGACTTTGAAAAAACTGCTGCCTGATAAACCTAAAATGATATATAGGAAAGCCAATAATTTAAAAAATATACTGGCTCCTAGCTGTGTAAATCCACCAAAAGCCCCTCAGTTGATGCCTTGGCAGAGGAAAGGATTTTTCCCATGTGGGGGGTGCTTCTCGTGCAGAGGGGCCAAGGGAGTGAGAACAGATTGTTTCGTATCATTTCAGAATGGGAGATCCTTCAAGGTAGAACAAAACATCACATGTCACAGCAAAGGGGTAGTATATTTGCTTTGGTGTGGGTGTGGGAAGCAATATATAGGTCGGACCAAAAGGGAATTAACAGAGCGAATAGCTGAACATGTAAGGAACATAAGAAAGGGGGTGAGGGGGCATAGTGTATCCGAGCACTTTAGAAAAGAACATGACCGAGACCCAAGTGGGCTGAATTTTTGTGCAATTGAGAAGATAAACATACCATGGCGAGGGGGAAACAAGATTAGATTAATTTCAAGAAAGGAGACTGAGTGGATCTTCTTGATGGAAACCATGCAACCAAAGGGATTTAATGTGGAAATAGATCTCAACTGTTTTATTGATGACAGCTAAGAGAGGGAAGGAATTTTGCATGTGTGAGATAAAATAATATTATGGCAGTATGGGGTTAGGCCACTAGAGGGAGATAACATGAATATGAAAATGAATGTATTGATTATAACCTCGTCCTTATGAAGATGTAAAATATGTATATGGAAAGAATGTGGAAATAGAGATCTTGGAGATAATTTATATGGAAATAATGTGGGGATAGACAAATTAGAAAGAATGTGTTTATAAAGTAGAGGATTGGGTCTGGTGATATAAATGATATATGATGTTATGTTGAATACGCTGCTTCTAATGTAAAAGCTTGTGGAGCGGAGGATGCTCCACAAATAATTTGAATGAAAATACGGTGAATTGTAGAGAAGTAATAGGGGGTCACGTAGTTTAGTTGGTATAATATGATGTAAGAGGATGTTTAAAATTAGCAAACATATTAGGGGGAGTGAATCCAACACTGATCCTTATAGAAGGCTTTTTAATATTAATAGAATTTGTAATAAAGTTTTAAATAAAGTTTTTTATGTGTACAAAAGCCTCCCGGGCTCCGGAACGCACACTGACACGCAAGGAAGTGAGTTTCAAGTAGAGGGAGGCGTGCAGCGTAATGACGGCATGCGCACTGGCCGGGAAGCGGACGGAGCCTATTGGGAGGCGGGGGTACGACGTCACAAAGGGGCGTAGCAAGACGCCTTATTACAGCAATCTCCGCATGGTGGCTCCATCCCCTGAATGAGTCATCTTCATGACGAAATCGATAGGGAGGAGCCACATGCGGAAGTAACACGGACAGTGTAGTGGGACGCGGTGGCGTGGTGGAGCGAGCAAGCCCTGGGATACCAGCACACGGCGGCCAGCCCGGGAGGCCGCACGGGGTGGAGCCCGTTCCTAACACTCCACAGGCTTACCAACTACCTGTAACATGTGAGTGGAACCTTTTTTAATAAATACCCTTTTAAGCTAAGATGCCTGCGCAATGATAGCATTTGTTTGCATTGAGGTCACATTCAGGAAGAAAGGAGAGGTGATATCTGGATAGCATCTGACTGCCACAGGGTGTGGGGAGCCTATCAAATACCCCAGAGGCGAGATAAGGCCAATGTCATTGCTGGCCCACCTTATTTGGTGAGTGAGGATCCTTTAGGGTGTTCCTGGTGGTGGTGACAGCATTGTTGTCTATGGTGGAGCGCTTCTGGAGGAGAAATACTAAATCTATTTAATGGCTGGCAGCACAAGATAAAGCAAGCACAATTTTGGGATGCATAAAAAGGTAAACAAAAACCTTCACTCATAAGGCTACATCTGAAAAATGGAATGCAGTTTTGGACACCATATAACAGGAAAGACACTGGAGATTTAACCATTTATGTAATCAGAGACAGATTATCTATGTCCGCACAGGACTTCAGTTCCTGCCAAGGGACATAGATGATCGTCTATTGCAGCGAATAACTGCCGCACTTTTCTGTGCTCACTACTGCATACGTTCTCACCGCCACTTATTAGTGAAGAGATCAATGAATGGGAATACAGTTACCATTCATTAATCAATGGCCTCAATTCATAAAAGTGCTGTCGGGAAGGTAACGTCGAGCGGGGAAACACCGCTGTCGGTATTTCCGCCTTCAGGGTGGTAATTCATAAAAATTTTGCTAGTTGTGACAGGCGTGCGGAGATATTCCGCTGTAGGCAGGTGTTAGGCTGTCGGGAGACATGCGGAAACAGGAGAAGCAGGCGGAGTCCCTCCGTGCGGTGTTCTCTCTGCAGCTGCTTGGGAGGTCTGTCCCATTCACTGCAATGTATTCCGCACGCTTCTCGCCACATCAGAGGTAGCGGTAATACCCGTCCGCATACCGCTACCTCTAATCTTTATGAATTGACTACTTGTTACTTTTGCTATGATAATCACCGCGCAAGGCGGTGATTTATCACTCTGCTCGCGAAAGTCGGCTTTTCATGCGGAAAAAGCCTTTATGAATAAAGTGTGCCGTTTTCAGCATTCCCGCATGCGGGAATGAAGTCTCTGTTTCAATGATCAATGATCAATGAGATGCCTGCAGTCACTGTAATAATGAAAGTTACACATACATGCATAACTTCCTGTTCGCGTACTAACAGCATGCCCAGGAAGATGATGTGTGGGGACATCTTGTGGCCAAATAGCAAAATTACACATACCGGTACATACATTTTTTTAAATAATTACACATACACATAACATTAAAGAGGAACTCCAGTGAAAATAATGTAATAAAAAAAAGTGCTTCATTTTTACAATAATTATGTATAAATTATTTAGTCAGTGTTTGCCCATTGTAAAATATTTTAAATCCCTGATTTATATTCTGACATTTATTACATGGTGACATTTTTACTGCTGGCAAGTGATGTAGCTGCTGCTTGCTGTTTTGGCAGTTGGAAACAGCTGTAAACAGCTATTTCCCACAATGTAACAGGGTTCACAGACAGGAAACTGCCAGAAGTACCTCGGTACTCAGAGCTCCCTCCCCACCACTACTCCTCCAGCTCGGGGCCGCTGCCGAGCTGGAGGAGTAGTGGGCAGAAAGGGAGTATTGGGCCTAGCGGTGGGGAGGGGGGTCGGACCCCCCCCCCCTCCCTTGCCTGGGTCCCCCGATCTGCGCTCCCCTCCAGCTGAAAATAGTTAAGTTCCAGCGTATAGATAAGAGGCAACGGGCGGGGATCACTCACCTTTTCCGCGTTCCAGCGAGCGCTCCACTGACGTCACTTCCTGCAACGCCGCCCACTATACAATGAGCCTCGTTGCAGGAAGTGACGTTAGTGGAGCGCTCGCTGGAACGTGGAAAAGGTGAGTGATCCCCGCCCGTTGCCTCTTATCTATACGCTGGAACTTAACTATTTTCAGCTGGAGGGGAGCGCAGATCGGGGGACCCAGGCGAGGGAGCGGGGGGGTCCGACCCCCCTCCCCACCGCTAGGCCCAATACCCCCTTTCTGCCCACTACTCCTCCAGCTCGGCAGCGGCCCCCCACCCACGGACAGGCGGTTGCCGCCCCCCCCCCCCCCAGATGTGCCGCCTGAGGCAAAAGTTTCACCCCGCCTCATGAGCGGGCCGGCCCTGAGTGGAGCAGATTTGCGGATCACTCCTAATAAGCAGGCTGTGTAGAGATTCCTCAGAGGAAGAAGAGATTTTTAGCCATCAGAGAACTTGTTACCACAGAAAGTGTGAGCACTGATATATTTGTGCCCCGCCGCACACCACACTGAGCGCGACGTGTCATCACTTTCACAGCCCCTCTCATCAGGCCTCCACAACGACACCTTTCTCACACATTGTACAAATAATGCTCCTTTATAATAGCTGAGGCTCCACTTTCATAAATCTTCACTTCATTAATAGACAAGACAAGCTTTTATCTTGGCTGACCTGGTCACTGAGTGTGTGGGGAGATGCTTGTCCAGTGGGGGTGTCTAGCTGACCCCTGTCACTGAAGCCACACGTGCTGCCAAGCCAGCCATACGTGATAAATGTATAGCACAGAGAAGAAAAGTCACCCTAACATCTGTGGATGGGCTGAAGAAAAGGTGTTTGCTTAGAAGGGGGCTGTAGTAAGAAAGAAAAATGGAGCAACGCCAGTAGCTAGACAAAGCTGTTTAACAGCTGCTTTGTAGGCTGGAAGAATTGCCTCTTTTAATGCTGGAGCCAGGAGGGGGCCACCAGGCAGAGTGATATGACTTGTTCTCATCATCACTCTGTCCATTTTATCTCATTGTCACTTTTAGACATTAAAAGTGCACAGCCAACTTCTGATATGCTGTGGCTGCAGGCTTTCCCAGCAACAAAGGGGTTGAAGAGTTTACTTAAAACCCTGCTGTTTCTCCTGCTATTTTTGGGTCATAAAATAGCTCATGGTGGGATACTGTTGTTCATATCTCTGGCACTCTTTCAGGTCTCTTGAAAAGTAAAGAGTGAGTTGGCATGGGAGTCAGTTGCCGCTCCGGCCTCTCCTGTTTTCTCAGCTGAGGGTCTGTGATGGCAGACAGAGAGAGGATTGCTGGTTGGTATGGCTGGGTATCACTGCTGTATAATGCCTTCCCTGAAGCCTATCCATAACCTCACTGCCCTGCATAATGCCTTCCCTGATGCCTAACCATAACCTCACTGCCCTACATAATACCTTCTCTGATGCCTAACCATAACCTCACTGCCCTACATAATACCTTCTCTGATGCCTAACCATAACCTCACTGCCCTACATAATGCCTTCCCTGATGCCTATCCATAACCTCACTGCCCTGCATAATACCTTCTCTGATGCCTAACCATAACCTCACTGCCCTGCATAATGCCTTCCCTGATGCCTAACCATAACCTCACTGCCCTACATAATACCTTCCCTGATGCCTAACCATAGCCTCACTGCCCTACATAATGCCTTCTCTGATGCCTAACCATAACCTCACTGCCCTACATAATGCCTTCTCTGATGCCTAACCATAACCTCACTGCCCTGCATAATGCCTTCCCTGATGCCTAACCATAACCTCACTGCCCTACATAATACCTTCCCTTATGCCTAACCATAACCTCACTGCCCTGCATAATGCCTTCCCTGATGCCTAACCATAACCTCACTGCCCTGCATAATGCCTTCTCTGATGTCTAACCATAACCTCACTGCCCTGCATAATGTCTTCTCTGATGCCTAACCATAACCTCACTGCCCTACATAATGCCTTCTCTGATGCCTAACCATAACCTCACTGCCCTGCATAATGCCTTTCCTGATGCCTAACCATAACCTCACTGCCCTACATAATGCCTTCCCTGATGCCTAACCATAACCCCACTGCCCTACATAATGCCTTCCCTTATGCCTAACCATAACCTCACTGCCCTACATAATGCCTTCCCTGATACCTAACCATAACCTCAGTGTCCTGCATAATGCCTTCCCCAATGCCTAACCATAACCTCACTGCCCTGCATAATGCCTTCTCTGATACCTAACCATAACCTCACTGCCCTGCATAATGCCTTCCCTGATGCCTAACCATAACCTCACTGCCCTACATAATGGCTTCTCTGATGCCTAACCATAACCTCACTGCCCTGCATAATGCCTTCCCCAATGCCTAACCATAACCCCACTGCCCTGCATAATGCCTTCCCTGGTGCCTAACCATAATTTCACTGCCCTACATGATGCCTTCTCTGATGACTAACCATAACCTCACTGCCCTGCATAATGCCTTCTCTGATGCCTAACCATAACCTCAGTGTCCTGCATAATGCCTTCCCTAATGCCTAACCATACCCTCACTGCCCTACATAATGCCTTCTCTGATGCCTAACCATAACCTCACTGCCCTGCATAATGCCTTCCCTAATGCCTAACCATAACCTCACTGCCCTACATAATGCCTTCCCTGATGTCTATCCATAGCCTCACTGCCCAACATAATGCCTTCTCTGATGCCTAACCATAACCTCACTGCCCTGCATAATGCCTTCCCCAATGCCTAACCATAACCCCACTGCCCTGCATAATGCCTTCCCTGATGCCCAACCATAATTTCACTGCCCTACATGATGCCTTCTCTGATGACTAACCATAACCTTACTGCCCTGCATAATGCCTTCTCTGATGCCTAACCATAACCTCAGTGTCCTGCATAATACCTTCCCTAATGCCTAACCATACCCTCAGTGCCCTACATAATGCCTTCTCTGGTGCCTTACCATAACCTCACTGCCCTGCATAATGCCTTCCCTAATGCCTAACCATAACCTCACTGCACTGCATAATGCTTTCCCTTATGCCTAACCATAACCTCACTGCCCTACATAATGTCTTCTCTGATGCCTAACCATAATCTCACTGCCCTACATAATGCCTTCCCTGATGCCTAACCATAACCTCACTGCAGCACACAATGCTTTCCCTGATGCCTAACCATAATTTCACTGCCTTACATATCGCTTTTTCTGATGCATCACCCTGACCTACTTGCCTTACATAATCCACTTTCTGATGCTTACCCCTTACCTCACCGCCTGACATAATCCTCTTTGTGCTGCCTAACCCTGACATTCTCCTAACATAATCCTGACACCTAACTGCTGAAGACCATACCCCTACCCAATCCCCTAACACACACCTTTTTAACATAACTGCTAAACCCTAACAGGTGGTCAACTGTAACCAATACTCACATTCCATGTTCTTCAGTGACCAGTGTGTGCCGTACCTAAATTTCTCCTGTAGTGCTGAAAAACTGGTGCAGTATTTCAGCACTTCCAGCTATGCTATAGACCAAACACTGCACTTATTTCGTAGCATGAAGCATCTGCTGTAAAATAACTGTATTAACATGGCTTGGTAGACAGGCCAGGGAACCAGGGGCGTAACAATGGACCCTGCAAGGGATGCATCTGCAGGGGGCCCAAAAGCCGCAGGGGGCTCCGTGGGGGGAGAAGTTTCTTTTCCCTGTCCTGAGAGACTGACACAGAGGGCACAGAGAGAAAACACTTTCTGCTCTACAATACAGTGGGTGGCGTTGCAGGAAGTGACGTCAGTGGAGCGCACGCTGGAACGAGGAAGAGGTGAGTGATCCCCCGCCCGTGCCTCTTACTGTCGGCTGCTTACTCACTATTTAAAGCTGGAGGGGAGTGTAGATCGGGGGACCCAGGCGAGGGAGGGGGGGTCCGACCCCCCTCCCCACCGCTAGGCCCAATACCCCTGTCCTGCCCGCTACCCCTCTAGCTCGGCGGCCCAAAATTTGCCTCAGGCGGCAAAAAGTCTAGGGCCGGCCCTGGGGATACAGAAGCTGATTTGCAGCGTTGATTGCTAATGCTGGCTGCTATTGACAGCATGGCATATTCGTAATGCTGGCTGTTATTGCCAGCATTAGCATGTGTAATCCCTGTTCCAGCGGGGTGAGTGGGGTGGTCGGGCCTACCTGCGGGGTGGATGGCGTGGTCGGGCCTACCTCATGAAACTGCCATGTGCACATTTCATATTGCTAATGCTGGCTGTTATTGCCCTACCTGCCCTCCATAAAACTGCCATGTGCACATGTCATATTGCTAATGCTGGCTGTTATAATTTGCCAGCATTAGCATTTGTAATCCCCGTTCCTGAGGCCTGATGACAAGCTGGAGAGGCCACACACAGGCTGCAGGAAGAAGCTGCTTCTATTTTCCTGCCAGAGACATGGTGAGTACGGGGTGGGGGTGATCGGGGTACCTGCGTCGTCAGATTTCTCTGCGCAGTCCTTGAAGTCCGTGACTCGTGCGAAGAAGGGAGGACCAGCTGCGCTGTATGGGCTGTACTACTGCCCGCTGAAAGGGGGAGGGTGGAGCTTTCCATTCACTCCACTCCACTGCCCTGCCATAGCACACCAACACCGATTTACACACTGCGCAACCCTTGAAGCAGGTAGATATGGCCTACCCTGCAGTCGCCCGCCGGATCCCAGCACGCTCTTTTATACGACCGCACTCCCGCCCCTTCAGAGGCAAATAAGGCAGTTTCGACTGCCAAATTTAAATTTCTGTAGCAGGAGAGCTACGCGTACCACCGTGCAGGTGGCCAGGAACCACCAGTGGTACGTGTACCATGGGTTGAAAGGCCCTGGGCTAGGTTATGTTATGTCATAGTCAAAGTGGTCCCTTGTACCATTTTATCTCGTCCCCTATTACTTATCCCCACTAGTACTGAGGAGTTTGTAATAGGTTCTCCTGTTGTCATCTTCTATTTCCAGTCCTTTATCCTTTAAACATATATAGACGTCTAGGTTGTTCCCCCATTATCATGTCCGCACATGTCGCCTTCTGCTATCAGTATTTCGGCTAATCACCAGTCTCCCTCCTCCCTAGCCTGTACTTGATGGTCCCGCCTATATGACCGCAAGTGGGGAGTAACTACTTAGGTTACCCCAGATTTCTCTTATAAATTCATATTGGCTTGGTGTAATTTCTGATGTCGGGGTATTTGATCTTTCATAGTTTTCCATTCCCCTAAACCATTCTAAAAAACGGAGGCGCCACGGACTCTTCCAGTGCTGCTCTATGCACTATTCTAATGACTGCATCTGCTCAGTCACTGATAAGAAATCATACAAAGTTTTGCAGACAAAGATTTGTAGACAGTCCCTATTCAGCATGCAGCAGGGTCTTGTGTACAGCGCCCAGACCCCAACCTCTCTAACCCTCCCCAAGTGCTCTGTACTGTAGTGATGCTGGAAAAGTCTGCAGAGCCAGATCTGCTTCATCAGAGGTGGACAGAGTGAGTGTAATAAGCTGACGCTAGGAGCACACTCATCTGTCGGTTTTCGGTATGCGTTTTCTGCACACCATGGGCTTGATTCACTAAACCGTGATAACTCAAATATCACACCTTACCAAAGATCACACCTTATGAAAAGATATCACACCTTATGAAAAGATATCACACCTTATCAAAGATATCACACCTTATCAAAGTTACCATGCCTTATCAGAGTAGCATAGTGAGCGCTACGAACCTATGCCTGCTAGTTGGCACTTGTCCTGCCCTGAGCCCCTGCGGGTTTGTAGCAATCGCTATGCTACTCTGATAAGGAGTGTTAACTTTGATAAGGTGTGATATCTTTTCATTAGGTGTGATATCTTTTCATAAGGTGTGAAATATGAGTTATTACGGTTTAGTGAATCAAGCCCCATGTGTTTCTGTTTGCGTGAAAACATGCACATTTCTTCACAGAAGCTACAGTCCTGGCCAAGTGTTTTGAGACTGTCAAAAATATTAGTTTTCACAAAGTTTGCTGCTAAACTGCTTTTAGATCTTTGTTTCAGTTGTTTATGTGATGTACTGAAATATAATTATAAGCACTTCATACGTTTCAAAGGCTTTTATTGACAATTACATGAAATTTATGCAAAGAGTCAGTATTTGCAGTGTTGGCCCTTTTTTTCAGGACCTCTGCAATTCGACTGGGCATGCCCTCAATCAAATTATGGGCCAAATCCTGACTGATAGAAACACATTCTTTCATAATCACTTCTTTGAGTTTCTCAGAATTAGTTGGTTTTTATTTGTCCACCCACCTCTTGAGGAATGACCACAAGTTCTCAAAGATCTGGTGAGTTTCCAGGCCATGGACCCAAAATGTAAACGTTTTGGTCCCCGAGCCACTTAGTTATCACTTTTGCCTTATGACACGGTGCTCCATCGTGCTGGAAAATGCATTGTTCTTCACCAAACTGTTGTTGGATTGTTGGAAGAAGTTGCTGTTGGAGGTTGTTTTGGTACCATTCTTTATTCATGGCTCTGTATTTTGGCAAAATTGTGATTGAGCCCACTCCCTTGGATGAGAAGCAACCCCACACATGAATGGTCTCAGGATGCTTTACTGTAGGCATGACACGGGACTAATGGTAGCACTAATCTTTTCTTCTCCTGACAAGCCTTTTCCCAGATGCCCCAAACAATCGGAAAGAGGCTTCATCGGATAATATGACTTTGCCCCAGTCCTCAGCAGTCCATTCAACATACTTTCTGCAGAAGATCAATCTGTCCCTGATGTTTTTTTGGGAGAGAAGTCGCTTCTTTGCTGCCCTTCTTGACACCATGCCATCTTCCAAAAGTCTTCGCCTCACTGTGTGTGCAGATGCGCTCGCTCCTGCCTGCTGCCATTCCTGAGCAACCTCCGCACTGAATGCACTCCGACCCCGCAGCTGAATCCTCTTTAGGAGACGATCCTGGCGCTTGCTGTACTTTCTTGGACGCCCATCCAAAGTTTCCCAGGGGGGCCCAGTGATTTCTAATTACGCCCCTGCAGTGAACTGGAAACATACAAAAGGAAATATACCAGGAGGAGCCAATGGTGAAAACTGCAAATAATAATTTATAATCCAAGGGCTAAGAGATGCTCTAACACTTTTCTGGTGGCTAGTACACTTGTAACCGCTCTTAAGGCTTATGGGAGAATCCAGCTCCTGCTGGGTTTAGGGTCTGTACCCCCAGTGGTCACTCTCCAGAATATATAGAAGACGCTTTCATGTAGGCATGTGCAAGGGAAAACTCTTAACCGCAACTATTACCGCATCTCAAATCCCATAACACAAATCCCAACCCTAACTCGTAGCCCAACTCTTATTCCAAGTGTAATCCTAAACTAAGATAAAACCCTGTCTTAACCCTAACCTAACCCAAACCCATAACCTTAACCCCACTCCAGTCCTTACTCTTGTTTAATCCTGCCTTAACCCTTACCCCCAATCCTTATCCCAATGTTAACCTTCACCTTATCCCATTCACATTCCCAGCCCCAACTAAATCCTAAACCTAATCGTAATGCACTGATCCAGTGTACATGAAAATATACTGTATGGTTAGTTGTGAATAGAAAATTCTGAATGGATGTACTTTAAGAGGTGGTTAAGGTGAAAAATAATTTATACAAGCTTTTATGTATGATTATTTCATTCATTAGGGAAGAGTGTTCTACATCGGAAGGCTGTTCCAAATCATTCAGAACAGGACAAGAATTTGAGCACACACCAATGTGTGCTGTACTAGAGTTTGGGTCTAATTAAGGACTCTTTCACACGAGGCTCAAGTGAAGCTTCCATTTCCTACCTGCATAGGTTTATTACAAGGTGGTGAAAAATGATGGGGTGAGACAGACAGACCCACCCTACCCCCGGAATTTGTATCTGTTCTTCCACAGACCATGAGCAGCATCAGGTGAAAGAAAAATATAGATATACTGTATTCCTTTTCACAAATATTTTCATTGTTGTTCTTTCTCCAAACGTGGCGCTTTCAATTGATTCCCAATACAAACATGTAATGCACTTCATAAATTATTCTGCCATTAGCACGTCAGATTAAATATGCTGTTTTATTATTATTTACAAAGGTAGAGAGCTGTGGATTGATTTCCCATTCCATCCAGCATTTAGTGGCCTGGCAGGCCACCACTTAGGGAACGTCTCTTTTTTTTCTCCAACTCCATATGCTTCCCAGCTTCCTCAGTCCTGAGAATCCTCAAGAAAAACAAGGAAGACATCTGGAGACAGAAGGAGAACAGCAGCCGTCAGCACTGTGGCATCACGGCAGGAGTGAGGACCCAGCAGCAAGCTCATCACCTTGGCAACTGCAGCCTGAAAGAACAAGAAAACAGATGAGGGGGGTCCCTGGACTGAAGTGTCTGCAGGCAGCCCCTCCCCTTTTTATTTATTTTTACGGCAATGAAAAGTTGTGGTTCATTGATCCCATTGTGGGTTTATTATACTTCTGCACAGTAAAAATAAGGCATTGTGGCCAGCTGGTGGGCTGAGTTATGTCCATCTGATGCAAGGTGTTCTCCAACACCAATACAAAGAGGTGATAAAATAGTGAAGGGTCGCCAGTGAATTAGGGTGATATATTTTTATGTCCCCAGCTTGACTAAAGGCATTTCCTCATTTGCATGGAAGGACTATTGTGAAGGATAAGAAAGCGAGGTGAGAAATTGTGTCAGAAAGAAATATTCACTGAGCGCAAATCTGCCTCTTCACTATTCAGCAGCTAGATGAGGAGAGGCAGGCATGAAGGCAGAGTGTGATGCTGCCTGTCTTATGCTTGAATGTGCTGAATGCACTGGAGCAGAACTGAGGGAATACTTTTACAAGGTAGGGAAGTTTAGTGGTTGGCACAACTGCCTTGCAGCACTGAGGACTTTGGTTCAATAACCATCAAGGACACTATTTATTGAGAGTTTGTATTTTACCTCAAGATGCAGGCAGGGTCATATTTAGTAGTATGCATTAAAGACAGGTACTCTTTAAAGCAGAGGATTGCAATGTATGGTCTGTTGACCACTGGTTGTTTAGGAGTGTGTGCCAAGTGGTCCTTATCATTTTGCTCAGTCTATGCACTGCTATGTGTGATAAGGGCCAAATCTATACATGTTGCTTCCCAGGCCAGCTTCCTTGTGCTGTACTTCTTTCTAGAATCTTAGATCAAATATGATCTAATAACTTATTCACCCCCAGAGTTCACTTCAAAACATTTGGAGACAGAGCCTTCTGTCATGCTGCCCCCACACTTTGGAACTCCCTGCCACACCCAATCAGGACATCTCCACCCTAGAAGCATTTGAGTCCAAACTGAAAAGTCTAGTTTAGTCTGGCATTTATAAACTCCTGACCATTTTCATTGTAACACAGTCCACCCTGCAACTATGTATTGATCTGAGACTATTATATGCGCTTTTAGTCTAATAGGAGAAAAGCGCTTTACAAATGTTATTGTATAATGTATTGTAATCTACAGTGGGATGCGAAAGTTTGGGCAACCTTGTTAATCGTCATGATTTTCCTGTATAAATCGTTGGTTGTTACAATAAAAAATGTCAGTTAAATATATCATATAGTAGACACACACAGTGATATTTGAAAAGTGGAATGAAGTTTATTGGATTTACAGAAAGTGTGCAATAATTGTTTAAACAAAATTAGGCAGGTGCATACATTTCGGCACCACAAAAAATAAATGAAATTAATATTTAGTAGATCCTCCTTTTGCAGAAATTACAGCCTCTAAACGCTTCCTGTAGGTTCCAATGAAAGTCTGGTTTCTGGTTGAAGGTATTTTGGACCATTCCTCTTTACAATACATCTTTAGTTCATGCAGGTTTGATGGCTTCTGGGCATGGACAGCTCTCTTTAACTCACACACCACAGATTTTCAATTATATCCAGGTCTGGGGACTGAGATGGCCATTCCAGAATGTTGTACTAGTTCCTATGCATGAATGCCTTAGTGGATTTTGAGCAGTGTCTAGGGTCGTTGTCTTGTTGAAAGATCCAGCCCCGGCACAGCTTCAGCTTTGTCACTGATTCCTGGACATTGTTCTCCAGAATCTGCTGATACTAAGTGGAATCCATGCGTCCTTCAACTTTGACAAGATTCCCAGTTCCTGCAGGGAAAGGATTGGACCTCGATCCATTGGGCGATTGTTCAGAGCTGAGTTCCTAGATATGTGTCACTAGTATGCAAATGTTCCGTTGCTATTAGTGGCGTAAAAACAATTCATGGGGCCCCCAGCAAAACTTTAATGCCCCCCATGTTCACACCCCATCCCTTACCTCCCCTTGGTGCACTTCACAGCCTGGGAGCCCATCTTACAAAGGGTTATAAAACAAGTGAGGCCATCATGATTCTCACACTCATAACAAGTTAGCCACAAAAACACCTGAACTGTATTATAGTACCCTGTGTTGGAGGGTTAGAAGTTGGGACTCCCTCAACTATAATTACACCCCTGGTTGCTATGGAGGCAGGTTGATGGCACAGCACAATAGGAGATATAACAAACCTTATAGTGTACCTATGCCGACACTCGGGTACAAAATGAGATGCTTACCTAAAGAAAGGGAAGCCTCAGGATCCTATTGCATCCCCTACCCCCCCCCCCCCCCTGGAAGAACTGGAGATAAGGCATTTTTGCTAATCATATCAGGGCCGCACACCTTCTCTTCCATCAGTACGGTCACGCAGTAAGCGCACAAGCATGCCAAAGCCACTTGTGTACGAGCGGCTCCATGCTACTGCACATGTTCGGCCGCACTCGTAACAGGGGAGGAGTGCTGCCCCTATGTGGAGGGGGGCCGCGCTGAATAAGGGGGTCATTGGAGCACAGAGGGAAGCCTCAATCCTGAGGTTTCCCTCTCTTTTTAAAAGCAGGGAACACACTTGTTTTCGTATGCGTTTTCTGCACAGAAAAACTGTGAGAACTCATGTTAATCAATGGGCTAGTTACCAAAATGTGTTTTTCGCACGCAGGAAAAAAAATTCTGCCTCATGATTCTGCACATTTTGTCTGTTTTATGTATCAATTACATTAGCTGCTGTGAAAAAAACGTGTGCGTTTTCCTGCATAGAAACACACTTAGTGTGCAGAAAACGTACGCAGAAAAACTCGCGCAGAAAACTGAAAGACAAGTGTGTTCCCTTCCAAATCCTAGCTTTGGCTCAGGTTCCCTTTAAAAGCAATTAAAAACAACAGAGAGGACCGTGGGTCATATCTTTCCGTTTTCTGCGCACGTTTTTCTGCATACGGTTTCTGCACACCAAGTGTGTTTCTATGAAGGAAAACGCGTGTGTTTTTTTCACAGCAATGTAATTGATACAGAAAACTGACAAAATGCGCAGAATCATGATGCAGAACGTTAGTTTTTTTCTGCACACGAATATACGCACCAAAATGTGAACTAGCCCATTGATTAACATGAGTTCTGAGGTTTTTCTGTGCAGAAAACGCACACGAAAAAGTCAAGTGTGTTCCCTGCCTAAGAGCAATTATAATCATAAAGAAAATGTAATGCATGTGTGTATAATGCTGATCCTCCCTCAGCGTTAGTAATGTGCTGCACAGGAGCCCTTGTTACTAATCTTAAATTCCTGGACTAATCCAGCGATTGGTAATGTGCTTTCCCACTCCTATAACACAGTATGGCACAGTATGGCACACTCTGAAATGGCTGTGTTTTATATACACATGCAAGTAGGCAAGCTGACATGTATTTTCTGTGAATCCTGAGTGTATACGGTGGAACTGAAAGAACTGTTAATTTCTCATCAAGATTATAGTAAAATATTCTGAAACGTGTGGAAATGCTCTGAGATGTGCAGTCAGTCATTGCTAGGCATATTTAATGAAGCTGCACAAAGTACAGCAACTGTTCAACAACCCGTGGCAACCAATCAGATTGCAACTTTTCTGTCCTCTGACAGCTCCAGCCAGGGGTCAGTGCACTTTGATCGTAGATACCACACCTTTTATTGCCATGTTGAAAAGTTACATTCCTCAAAAGGGATATTCTGGTTTTGGAGGTGAAGTGACTATAGAATTCCAGTTCATCCTATGTGTTCAAAAAAACAAAATAAAGAAAGCAGCCCAATAGTTAAACCACAAAAGAAACTAAACTCCTGCTCTTTAATTGGCATCATCATGCAGACATTCCCCATCACATGGGCTTGCTGTGGTTGGGATAGCTTAAAGAGTATCAATACTGTAGAAAATAAAATTATACTTACCAAATAAGGGCTGATGGACTGATTTTCTATCATGAGTCCTTATACTTTAAAGGTAAGTTCTCTGGTGGAAGCACCATCTGGGTGCCAAACATTCCAGTAGAGGTGCTACAGCAGTTTGCTGCAGCCTGCTGTTATTCCCCAGTAAGTGGATGCAAGGAAGGAGTATGTATCAATTCTCTGCATGTTTATTTTGGCACCTGACAATGCCAATAGATATATTATTAAAACTATTTAACTACCAGCTTCCCCACCACCTACAACTCACATTAACCCGGCCTATATATGCCTAACACGAATCCCTCTATCTACATCTAACACTATCTATCTCAAACACCATCGCCGGACCCCGGCATCATTATCCGCCGCCCGCTATTGATGTCCCAGCTCGGCTAGTGATTACCAAACACCAGCGAATTAGCCGATTGCTTCTAGTCTCCTAGCCACTCAACAGTGCCTAACTCAAGCACCTGGAGCACCATGGCCATCACAGGCTATAGTGTAACCTGGTGAAGTAGGAAATTTGGGCGCCTGCTAACAGTGGAAGTTTGGGCGTCGCCATGGGTGCCCGCTATTTGTGGCAATATTTTGCATTGTATTTTTCACTATTAATGATTTTTGAAGGGCCGCCTTACACTGTGCCCAGATAAATTAGCATTTTTGCAGATTTTTTCACATGAATTGGTGGGGGGGAGGGGCGGTAGGTAAAGGTTAGCCGAGGGAGTGTGGTTAAGGTAAGCTTTAGAGGGAGGTGGTTAAGGTTAAACATTGGCGGTAGTTAAGGTTGGGCATCGGTAGTGGGAGGGTTTAGTGTGAGAATAGGGTTACATACAGCTGTAGTAAAATATCGGTATTTATTACAGATATTTTACTATCATTTTTTCCACTGTAATAGTAGAATATCTGTAAATTGAACCAATATTCTACTTTCTGGGCTCCCAAATTCCCAGGCGCCTGATGTATGCCCCAAATGACCCACTAGGCGCCCCATAGCTGCTAATTAAAATAGTGGTCTGCAGGACGCCTTCAGGAACCAGCACCCAATTGACCTGATTCGGCATGGAAGACTCAGCTTATTGCTACAGTATCTACCCCATACTGACAAATGTTTATATTGATTACATACATAAATGGGACAAGATGCCCATTAAGGGAATTTTATCAAATAATTTAAGGCTGATCTTTATAAAATTATGTTTAAAAAAACTTCCACTCAAGCCAGCTCATTACACTGGGTACGGCCCAACAACATAATGCCAGCAATGTCAAGAAAGACTTGACCAATATTTACTGTCAGCAGGCCTTGACTGCAGTAAATCTGGCAGCAGGTGAAAGCCAGACAGCCTGGCAAGTCACCACATGAGCCAAGAACACTTGGAAAATGGTTATTTTGCATTTAAATAAAACACACACTGAACTGCAATTGTACTGGCTAGAACAAATGGTGGAGTGACTGCCCAGTCAGGTGTAGTGATCACATTTTAATCTCCATTTCTGCTGACGAGTCTACTTTGCACAAAGTCATAAGGCCTAGTGTATGCGCTGCTCCATTTGCTTGTGTTGTTGCACTGCATGAAGTCTCACCATATACTCACAGATGTTTCTTTTTCTTTACTACCCAACGGGGTAGAAAAAAAAGGCTCTTCTGCAGAACTGCAGCACACAAGGCCCAAGAGTCTGGACAAAGGGATGACAGTATCAAGTACCCTACTTCTGCTTCTAATCATTGACATCCATACACATCACTAAGGTAACACTGACAAAGAGAAGCTGCATGTGGAGGCCAGGGGTCACTGATCCTCTCCATTGTCCACTACAGGGACTGCGCACTCCATCCCTTAACATCTACTCCATCCCTGCTCTAAAGGGAGAAAGTGGAAAGAAAGAGGCTTCAACAGCAGGGTCAGGACCATAGCCTTTGTGACACCCTTAGATGGTTAACAAGAAAGAAGCAGGAAAGTGGATCTATAGTGTGAATGAGGTCACCCCTTCTGTCAAATTATTGCAGGACTAATGGCTGCCCTGACCCCAGGATGAAGGAAACAACCCTCCTTCAAAATACATACATGATCCTTGCTATTGTATGCGCTGCCAGTATGAACCCTGTGAGCCCATTACAAGTTGCCTGTGTGCCAAATGTCAAAAGTATAAATAAAATAGTGGCTCGATTAGTGACATGATTGATGGTCTGCTTGTACTAACATCAGCAACTTGTTTGAATGTAAGCTTGATTTACCGAATATTAGTGCTGTGACTGTTTTTTTATAAAAAGTGTATTATATCACAATGTTTATATTCATATGTACTCACAAAGGAATACTGCTGAAAACTGTTTATTGAAATCACAGAAATGCTGGAATCCAGACATTGGCCCAGTGCACACCGAGCGGATTTGGATGCGATCCGCCGGCCGCATCCGCCTGTAAATCTGCTTGGGTAATGTATTTCAATGGGCTGGTGCACACCAGAGCGGGTCAGTTTTAGCTGAAACGCAAACTCCCGGGCTGCAGCATTTTTTGGATTTTGGAGGCGTTTCTGCCTCCAATGTTAAGTATAGGAAAAATGCAAAACGCTTGAAAAAAACGCCAGATCAGAGCGGTTTTCCAGGCGTTTTTGTTACAGTAGCTGTTCAGTAACAGCTTTACTGTAACAATATCTGTAATCTGCTACACAAAAAAAGCTAGACAAAACCGCAAAACGCTAGCATAACGCTTCATGATAATAAGAAAAATGCTTCAAAAACCGCTAGCGTTTTGTGGATCTGCAAGCGGTTTTGGTGTGCACTAGGCCATTAAGAGATCAACTGGATGAAGATCAGCTTATGATTTCCTGCAGGATACTATCCGACTGAGTCCTACTGCTTGCCAGGCATGGTCAATGAGATGCAAATAATTCCGAGTTGATGGCATGACCATAGCGGCACTCAGATGTGACATGAGGCGGTTATTTTCTCCCTGGTAACAGCACTGCATTACAAGCACTGGCACACGTGGGAATATAAACGCTGCCATCCAGCAGCATTAAACTGGCAGGCAGATTGGAAGCTGAGCTGTGTGCCAAGCATGCAGTTCAGCCTCCTGTGTGAAAGGGGCCTTAAAGTGTACTGAAAGGTGACATGTGACATGATGAGATAAATGTGTTTAAGGATAGAAGTGACAGCTTCTGTCTTGTTAGTATCTTGTCAAGAATACAGTAAACATCACTGATAAGCAAATTACAGCCATAAAAAATTCCCTGACACAATACATTTTCTACAAATTTCTGACAGTAGAGGGAGAGAGAAAAGCATCAATATAGTTATTTTTTTTTTTTCATTTAGGGACACTTAATAGACTGCAACTGAGCAGAGACAAGAAAACATTCAATCTACTTTGTAAATGTTTAAATATAAAATAAAATCCTGGGATGTCTAAAAAAGGTCATTTTTAGGAGTAGGAGGATAAATACAATTGTTTATCTCATCAGTTTATTTTCACCTCGGGTTCACTTTAGGCTAGGTTCCCTGTGGCCATTGCATTCCCTGTGACAGCAGGAATGCAACGGAAGGGGAAAGCAGCCCTGCACTATACACACATTGGGTCAGATACACTGAAGTACAGTGAAGCATACAGTAAATGAAACATATGCTTCACTGTAACTGTTAATGTGCATGTTATGCAATAATCCACTGCATGCAGTGCATTACAATGCCGCATGCCATTATACCGCCACACACCTGCTGTACTGTAAACGTTACAAATTGGTTGTTATGCCGCATTGCAATGCACCACTGTGATCATAATAATGGAATTAATTATACAGATATAACCAAGCCCTGACGCTGAGGCCGATTTCAGACTGAGTATTGGCGGCAGCAGTGCCTTTTGGGGCCTTCTGCTGCTAGCGCGGTAATCCCTGTCTCGGAGCTGGCCAAGCAGGAAGTGACGCTCATTTCCTGTGGCAAAAGCGATCACTTGCGCGGGAGCATATTGCTAAAATACGCTTCTGCACATGCATGACGCATATACTTGGGGTGGTCACTTGTGTCGCAATAAACTTACAGGTGTAATTTATTTGCACTTCTTATCGGCAGTTTGCGGACTATATGTAAGTGGCAGAGTGCTGTCTGGGATTGAGCATTCCTTTTGTGTTTGGTAAGTTGAAGGAGTGGTGGAGGTGAATTCCTGGTGGTGGCAGCTCCAGGGCTTGCCTGCGCTCCCCTATTGTGCTACATGCTGGTTTGGGGGTACCGAGTGGTGGCAGTGCTCAGGGCACCCGCCTGTCATGTGCACTAGTGTTTGCCATAAACTTACATGACTTCCAGTCTGTCGCAGGTCACTGCAGCACCGCACGGTAATGTAGGTTTGCCCTCATGTCAGGGATGCAGCGAAAACGCCACTTCTGTTGCATCGCTCTGTACAACGTCAGTATGAAAATCTTCATAGACCTTCCTGCTAGTGGCTCCATTAGGTGCACGACTTCCACCGAAGTCGTGCATATCTGTGCATCTGTGCACCTAATTTGATCATGTGCCTGTCACCGTAAGTGCCCTGCGCATGCATAGTTCAATCTTTCGAGAGACCTGCATGTGATTGAGCCGGGTGCGCGGACAGGCCAGGCATGCACAGTCGTGCACCTAACGGAGCGGCTAGCGAGACCATGGAGGGGACCCAGATAGCGCCAAGGGAGCTTGCAGGCAACGGGGGGCTGGAGGAAGCCCCAAGTAAGTTTAGGTTTCCATTTTAATCCCCTGCTCGGGGTCCCTTTAATCTCCGCATAAACCTTTACATTCAAGGTTAGGGCTGGTTACATGAATTTTATCTAACATTTTTCTCCAATGATGTTTGAACAAGGCACGTAAAAAAACCTTAAAAATATAAAAACTGAAAGGAAAGTCTTGAGGATCTCTACATTGACCAGCAGTGACTCTGAGAAAGCTGCGCTGGCCGGTCTAAGCTGTATTTTCTTGCTTTCGATTAGGCTTGAGCCCTTTTGGAGAGAAAAATACAGATTTAGCCCTCTGATGGTTTTAAGCCCCTCTTCCATTGAAGCGTCAAAGCGCTGGAAACAGTATCCTTTCATTGTCAGCCTGGAAGCACACGGCTCTCTCCTTTCACACTGGCCATGGAAAAAAACGTTCTCACACTGAATGACCTGCCGCGCTCTCCAAAAAAGTGCCTCTCCATTAAAAGTTTCCCATTGAAGGCCCTGAATGAAAATTGTGCCATGGAATTCACTTTCTCTGAATGGACGGGGTCTTCATGAAATGTGAAGGGTCCAATACATTTCCCACAATATTTGTACACCTCCCTTTGTGAGGATTTTTCTCTCCATTGAAGCAGAAATCGTTAACACATCCGCTGCAAGGCGTCGTTCTGCTGTTCATTAAAGGGGAGGAGAAGGAGGAGAGGGGGGGCAGTGCGGGCGTCCCCTCCACAATGCTCTTCTTCAGGGTTCTCATGTATTTATAAGTGGAATTATAGGAGATATAATGACCACCTGCTTATATTCATTCTCACTGAGACACACCGTCTGGCTCTCAGGGCGAATCCTTTCTGAGGGGTTTCAGGAGATTACTGCTTGCCGATAAGCTGCAGAAGGACTCCGATATTTCTTTACAAATAAAAACAACTTTCTGGAGAAATCCTAACTGGTCATACCTTATGGCATTGCTGGCATCTGATCTTTTTCCTTTTGCCACAATGAGAGTAAATTAATACTGGCAAGGCGAAGCAGGAAACATACAGCAGCACAGAGGTTAAATGGTTAGCATTCAGAATGCAGTTTATGGGGTCTCTGTGGGGGTTTCACCCAGGTACTCTGGTTTCTTCCCACCTCCAAAAAACATTAATAGTAGGTTAGCTGTCTTCCCCGTACATTGCCCTAGACAGTGGGAGGAATAGACTAGATTGATTGTGAGCCCCTCTGGCAGTGATGTGATTTGTTGAAGATTACTAAGGGACACCTTTGAGACAGCCAAAAGACACTGCAAGTGTTTGTTGGACATACTATGCAAAGACCAGCACTCTCAATACAAAAATGACTAAAAAAGCTATTTTTACTTCGTCCTGCAAATTTACATGCAATTCAAAATTTTGACAATCCAGTAAATAAATTGGCAAAAGGATAGTTACTGAACTGACAACCAGAGTTTATCAATCAAGCCAAACTCAACTGGATATAGTGAATGATACCAAGTGGTTCTCATTGTACACCAACAACTGTACCTCCTCCGCGGACTCCGTAAAGGTCATCAAATTTGCGGACGATACCACTATCATCGGGCTCATAGGGGAGGCAGGGAAACGCGATTATCGCAGCGAGACTGAGAGACTCTGCAGTTGGTGCGAGGACAACAAGCTCGTCCTAAATGCAGCCAAAACAGTGGAATTGATCTTGGACTTCAAGAGACACCCCCCCACACACACACACACACAGCAACCAATCTTTATCAACGAGATTGAAGTGTCCAGGGTCCCCAGTGTTAGGTTCCTGGGCACAACCCTAACGAGCGACCTAAGGTGGGCGCAGAACACCACCAAAATCCAGAAGAAGGCTCAACAGAGACTATTCTTCCTGCGCCAATTGAAAAATTTTGGTATGCCTCAGAAGCTGCTGTCCAGCTGCTACACTGCCACTATTGAAGCTACCCTTTGCTCCGCCATTATCGTGTGGTATGCAAGAGCAACCGCCAGTGACAAGTATAAGCTTCAAAGAGTTATCAGCTCAGCGGAAAGGATAATTGGCTCTCCTCTGCCGCCGCTAGACCTCCTCTACACCACCAGAATGGAAACAAGGGCTAGTAGGATCTCCCAGGACCCATCCCACCCAGGCTGCCGCTTCTTTAAGCTCCTCCCATCGGGCCGACGTTACAGGACCATCCGCCCTAAGACTAACAGGCGTAGGGACACCTTTTTTCCCCAAGCAGCCCTTCTGCTGAACTCCTGCCTCTCGTCGGCACGCCAGTCGCTCAGGCCAACTTAGCCAATCAGCCTGGTCAAGGCACACTGGAGCCCAGGGCCGGCCCGCTCATGAGGCGGGGTGAAACATTTGCGTCAGGTGGCACATCTGGGGGGCACCTGCCTGTCCGTGGGTGGGGGGCCGCTGCCGTGCTGGAGGAGTAGTGGGCAGAAAGGGGGTATTGGGCCTAGCGGTGGGGAGGGGGGTCGGACCCCCCCTCCCTTGCCTGGGTCCCTCGATCTGCGCTCCCCTCCAGCTGAAAATAGTTAAGTTCCAGTGTATAGATAAGAGGCAACGGGCGGGGATCACTCACCTTTTCCGCGTTCCAGCGAGCCCTCCACTGACGTCACTTCCTGCAACGCCGCCCATTGTATAGTGGCCGGCGTTGAAAGTGACGTCAGTGGAGCGCTCGCTGGAACGCGGAAAAGGTGAGTGATCCCCGCCCGTTGCCTCTTATCTATACGCTGGAACTTAACTATTTTCAGCTGGAGGGGAGCGCAGATCGGGGGACCCAGGCGAGGGAGAGGGGGGTCCTACCCCCCCTCCCCACCGCTAGGCCCAATACCCCCTTTATGCCCACTACCCCTCCAGCTCGGTGCCCCCCCATCCACACGTGGGGGGGGGGGGCTGCGATTTTTTAAATTTTGCCTAAGGCGGCAAAAAGTCTAGGGCCGGCCCTGACAATACATACATAGACATAGGACTATGGTAGGAGTTAGATTGTGAGCTCCTCTGAGGGACAGTTGGTGACAAAACCATATTCTCTGTACAGCGCTGTGTAAGATGTCGGCACTATATAAATACTAAATAATAATAATAATAATAATACTAGTGGTTACCTACTCTGAGCAGGGGAAGTAGGGGAGAGGTGACTGGGGCAGCGGCTTCGGTTGGGGTCTGTGGGTGCATGGAGGGCAAAATCCAGGGTGCCAGAACATCTGTGCCTATGGGCTCCTGTGATGTAAATCCAGGCATGTTTATGCGCATTGCAGTGTATTATAACATAATTTATAACCGCAGAGGAGCATGTTGCGATTATCTCAAAAAAGGGACCATTCACATCTGTGCATTACATCTGCGTTGTGTTTCTTCATAAATAGAGTTGAGTTGAGCTGAGCTGAGCTGTATGCTAGCCAACAACTTGCACGTTATGCCCGCATTACAAACAAATGGCGATGAGGTACTGTGCTAATTTAAATATGCTAATTTTGAGATGTTTTGCAATTTGCAGCATGCGCATCGCATTGGATTCATTGTGAATTTACCCTAATGAATTATGATAAAATTCAGGTATATGAACAGATTGCGCTTGTCAAATGGAGAATCTAAAAAGAAGCTTTAATATGGTTGTCAATTGCACAACCCCAATTAAGCATGCAAACGGAAGCAATCTTCCTATAAAAACTTACATAAAAACTTAAATAAAAAAGTATGGAATTTCTTCCTGAGGTAGCAATAGAAGAAGGAGTCCTGCAAGGTGTCTGTTTCAAGTTAGACACTCCGAATGTCTATTCCTTGCTTAATACTGTTTGTGTTTAGAGTTCCGAACATATAACATCCAATTTGTATTGCTTTGGTGTATTAGTGATCTCACCCTCCGTAGTTTTCAATCCGGAAGCTGATATAGTCTTCAAAGGAGCCGCTCAATCTCACCTGCCCCGGCCGGCGGCAGAGTGAGAGAGACTGACAACTGCTGGATGGCGTGCAGTGTCGGGCAGATTTGCCCGGCTCCCGGGGATCCAAGTGGCGTAGATAGTAACAGCCCTCAGCTGGTCGGGCTTCCGTCTTCCGCTAGCGATGGTACAACACGGAGCTCCGACACGCCTCCTTCCCCTATGCGGCGTGACGTCACGACTGTTAGCCTCCGCTGACGTTTCGAGAGGAACGCCTCTCTTTCTCAAAGCTTGGCTAATGGGGAATAGGAGGACGGCTTTTTGAGGCTTGTAATATGCTAATCAGCCTATTCAAAGGCATATAGCTCCAGATCTTTATTGAGTCCATGTGGAATTAGTGTATTCAAATTAAATATCCACATAGTTTCACGTCTTGACATTTCCAGTATGTAATCTCCACCTCTCCAAGGTCTATTTACTTGTTCAATCACGCAATATTTCGATCCTTTAAAGGAACATCCATGTGCCATTTTGTAATGTGCCGACAATGGATGTTTTTGATTGCCTTTTTTAATGTTGGTGCAATGTTCACTCATTCGTTCCTTCAGAGGACGTTTCGTTCTTCCAACATAATGCTTTGAACAAGGACATGTTAACACGTATATTACTCCTTTTGTGTCACAATTTGTAATACTTTTCATGCTATATTTCTCATGTCCGGCTGTTGAAGTGATTTCATATATTTTTTCTATGGGAGAATTTAATTCTCTGCAGGCTCTACAATATCCACATCTCTTGAAATATCCCTTAGACTTCCTTATATATGGCCCATTGGGAGAAATTTATTAGCATATTACAAGCCTCAAAAAGCCGTCCTCCTATTCCCCATTAGCCAAGCTTTGAGAAAGAGAGGCGTTCCTCTCGAAACGTCAGCGGAGGCTAACAGTCGTGACGTCACGCCGCATAGGGGAAGGAGGCGTGTCGGAGCTCCGTGTTGTACCATCGCTAGCGGAAGACGGAAGCCCGACCAGCTGAGGGCTGTTACTATCTACGCCACTTGGATCCTGGGAGCCGGGCAAATCTGCCCGACACTGCACGCCATCCAGCAGTTGTCAGTCTCTCTCACTCTGCCGCCGGGCCGGGGCAGGTGAGATTGAGCGGCTCCTTTGAAGACTATATCAGCTTCCGGATTGAAAACTACGGAGGGTGAGATCACTAATACACCAAAGCAATACAAATTGGATGTTATATGTTCGGAACTCTAAACACAAACAGTATTAAGCAAGGAATAGACATTCGGAGTGTCTAACTTGAAACAGACACCTTGCAGGACTCCTTCTTCTATTGCTACCTCAGGAAGAAATTCCATACTTTTTTATTTAAGTTTTTATGTAAGTTTTTATAGGAAGATTGCTTCCGTTTGCATGCTTAATTGGGGTTGTGCAATTGACAACCATATTAAAGCTTCTTTTTAGATTCTCCATTTGACAAGCGCAATCTGTTCATATACCTAGTTCAACTGGGTGGGGCTGGGGAAGACCCGGCTGTCATGGTACACATTGGCACCAATGACAAAGTTAGTGGGAGATGGAAGGTCCTCAAAAATGATTTTCAGGTACTTGGAGATAAACTTAAAGCAAGGACCTCCAAGGTGGTGTTTTCTGAAATACTGCCAGTGCCACGTGCTACATCTGAGAGACAGAGGGAGCTTAGGGAGTTAAATAAGTGGCTGAGAAATTGGTGTAGGAAGGAAGGGTTTGGGTTCCTGGAGAACTGGGCAGACTTTGCAGTCGGCTACAGGTTCTACAGCAGGGATGGGCTGCACCTTAATGGGGAGGGTGCAGCTGCATTGGGGGAGAAGATGGCTAAACGGTTGGAGGAGATTTTAAACTAGGATCTGGGGGGAGGCGGGAGGATAAAGTCTCAATACATAGACAAGATGAGGTAAAAAGACAGTGGGAACCTATCATTATGGAGGGTGGAGAGGGGGGTGGGGACAGTGTAAAGATTAAGGAGGTTGGTAAAAATTCAAGTAGCCAATTTCATGTAAACAAAATTGGTAAATGTGGTGGTAAAAATATAAAGTGCATGGTAACCAATGCTCGGAGCCTTGCAAATAAAATAGACGAACTAGAGTTCATTCTGAATGACAAAGGCTATGACATTGTGGGAATAACCGAGACATGGATGAATGAAAGCCATGACTGGATAGCTAATTTAAAAGGATACAATGTGTTTAGGAGGGATAGAACAGGGAAAAAAGGTGGAGGGGTTTGTCTCTTTGTTAAGAATTCTCTTACAGCTGTCCTCAACGATGAGATGGAGGAAGATTGCGAAGATGTGGAGTCCGTTTGGGTAAATATTCATGGTGGAAATAAAAGTTGCCAATTGCTTATTGGGGTATGCTACAGGCCACCTCTTATTAATGAAGCTGCAGAACTGCGATTACTACAGCAGATTGAAAAAGCTGCAGGTAAAAATGAGGTCATAATTATGGGCGACTTCAACTTTCCAGACATTGACTGGAGTATTAAGGCTACCCATTCTGGTAAAAGCAGCAGATTTCTGGCAGCACTACAGGACAATTACTTGACTCAAATGGTAACTGAACCAACTAGGGGGAATGCGTTACTGGATCTGATCATTTCTAATAGACCAGATAATGTATCAAATGTGCAGGTTCAAGAACATTTGGGAAATAGTGATCACAACATGATAACGTTTGAGCTGGTGACTGATAGGCCACGGGGCAGCGGGACCACTAAAACTATGAACTTTAGAAAAGCAAAGTTCACTCAAATTAGGCAGGCACTAAGTTTGGTGAACTGGGATAATGTACTACAAGGGGAAGACACTGAAGGGAAATGGCAAGCTTTTAAACTTATACTCAATCAATACTGTAGTATGTATATCCCATATGGAAACAAAATGTCTAGGAATAAAAAAAGGCCTCTATGGATGAATAGAAAGGTTAAAGATAAAATGAAGAGGAAAAAGAATGCCTATAAGGTCTTAAAACAGGAGGGGACAGAGGCTGCACTAAGCAATTATAAGGAGTGCAATAAAAATTGTAAAAAAGAAATTAGGCAGGCAAAGATTGAAGCTGAAAAACAAATCGCTAAGGATATCAAATCTAACCCAAAAAAGTTTTACAAGTACATTAACTCTAAAAAAAGAAAGGTTGACTGTATAGGACTCCTAAAGGATGAGGATGGGAACTCAATGGTGGATGACCAAGGTAAGGCAGAGTTATTAAATGCTTTCTTTGCTTCTGTCTTCACAAAAGAAACAGCACTGTTGCAAACTACAGAGGCGGAAGAGTCTCAATCTTCTAACTGTAATATTAAATACTTAACGCAGGAAGAAGTGAAGGCAAGACTAAATAAATTAAAAATAGACAAGGCACCTGGCCCGGATGGCATGCATCCTCGGGTCCTAAGGGAATTAAGTTCAGTTATAGATAAACCCCTTTATCTTATCTTTTGTGACTCTCTTGCAACTGGCAGAGTCCCAGTGGATTGGCGTACAGCCCACGTTTTCCCATTATTTAAGAAGGGCAAAAAATCTGATCCAGGAAATTATAGACCTGTAAGTTTAACATCAGTTGTATGCAAACTATTTGAGGGGTTACTAAGAGATGCTATACATGACTTCATAGTAGAAAATAATCTTATTTCTCAGCATCAACATGGGTTTACTAAAGACAGGTCCTGTTTGACTAACATGCTCAGCTTTTATGAGGTAGTGAATGCTAATATGGATATTGGGAATGCTGTAGATGTGATATACTTGGACTTTGCAAAGGCCTTCGACACTGTTCCCCACAAAAGTCTGGTGCAAAAGTTGAGGATGCAAGGACTGGGGAAGAGTCTGTGTTCATGGATAGGGAACTGGCTAATGGACAGAAAGCAAAGAGTTGTGGTCAATGGATCATACTCAAAATGGGAGACTGTTAGCAGTGGGGTCCCACAGGGGTCTGTTCTGGGTCCAGTGCTCTTCAATTTATTTATTAATGACCTAGTAGATGCAGTAGTGAGCAATGTTGCTATTTTTGCAGATGATACAAAATTGTGCAGAATCATTAACTCTCAGGAAGATAGTGTCATATTGCAACAGGATCTGGATAGGATGGCTATATGGGCACATACATGGCAGATGAAATTCAATGTTGACAAATGTAAGGTCATGCATTTTGGACGTACTAATGGTCTAGCACCATACAAAATAAATGGGATACAGTTGGGGACATCAAACTTGGAGAAGGACTTAGGAGTACTCATTGACAACAAGTTAAATAATCATACTCAATGCCAAGCAGCTGCAGCTAAAGCTAACAAAATTTTGGGATGCATTAAAAGGGAAATAAAAACTCGAGATGCTAGCATAATATTGCCCCTGTTTAACTCTCTAGTAAGGCCACATCTGGAATATGGAATTCAGTTCTGGGCACCACATTACAAAAAAGATATTGCAGTTTTAGAGCAGGTGCAGAGACGAGCAACAAAATTGATGCGTGGGATGGAAGGTCTCACTTATCGAGAAAGGTTAGATAAACTGGGTTTATTTAGTCTAGAGAAAAGACGCCTTAGAGGGGATCTAATTAACATGTATAAATACATCAGAGGGCAATATAATACCTTGGCGGATGAGCTTTTTGTCCCTAGGCCTTCTCAAAGGACTAGAGGACATGATCTGCGCATGGAGGAAAAACGTTTTAGCCATTTATTTAGGAAAGGGTTCTTTACAGTAAGAGTGATTAAGATGTGGAATGCATTGCCACAGGAAGTCGTTATGGCAAACTCTATACCTGCATTTAAAGGGGGCTTAGATGCTTTCCTTGAGTTGAAAGACATCCATGGCTACAATTACTAGGTAATGCCTAATGATGTTGATCCAGGGATTTTATGTGATTGCCATCTGGAGTCGGGAAGGAATTTTTCCCTTTAGGGGCTAATTGGACCATGCCTTGTAAGGGTTTTTTCGCCTTCCTCTGGATCAACAGGGATATGTGAGGGAGCAGGCTGGTGTTGTACTTTATACTGGTTGAACTCGATGGACGTATGTCTTTTTTCAACCAAAATAACTATGTAACTATGTAACATATTAGGAAGTGGGAACCCCTCACAGATATTGCTGCTGTCTACTCTGGGCGCAACACCTCATTTTGAATATTATGATAAAATTCAATTTTCAAGCCTTTTACACACCAGTGTTCTCCCCAGGCTCTTTTTACCTTAACCTCCTTGGCAGTTCGGGGTAAGCTGCGCAGGAGGTTTTCTCCGGCCCTACTGGGCCGATTTGTTTAATTTTTTTTTGCTGCACGCAGCTAGCACTTTGCTAGCTGCGTCAGCACACCGATCGCCGCCGCCCCGCGCTCGATCGCCGCTATCCATCGCGCTGCACGCGCCCCCCCCCCCCCGACCCTGTGCGCTGCCTGGCCAATCAGTGCCAGGCAGCGCTGAGGGGTGGTTCAGGACTCCCAATGACGTCCCGACGTCGGTGACGTCATCCCGCCCCGTCACCATGGCGACGGGGGAAGCCCTCCAGGAAATCCCGTTCTTTGAACGGGATTTCCTGATCGGAGATCACCGAAGGCGATCGAAGAGGGCTGGGGGATGCCGCTGAGCAGCGGCTATCATGTAGCGAGCCCTGGGCTCGCTACATGATATAGGAAAAATTTTTTTTTTTAAAAAACTGCGGCGCTCCCTCCTGGCAGATTTTTTTATACCGCCAGGGGGGTTAAAACCCGGCTAGCTTAGATGAGCACCCGGCTGTCATCGGCTCCCCTCCTGCTATGCTGTAAGCAGAGTTGCTCACAGAAGCCCCGGCTCTGCATTCTCTTATATTGTCCCAACCAGGGCCGGTTTAAGCAACAATGGGGCTCCAGGGCAAAATAAACCTGGGGGGCCCCCCCAACATATACCCTGGAACAAAAATCGACATTAGGGGACCTTTTTTGCAGCTGGTATAGTCAGGGTGTGAAGTCCCAATCGGTCAGAGCTCCACATTCTGGCTATCCCAGCCTGCATGGGGGACAAGGGGTTAAAAAGTTTCAGGAGGGGGGACCCCACATAATTTAAAAAAAAAAAATTCCCACACTCTAAACATAAAAAAAAATTGGGAAAATAGGAAAAAATGCCAGGGATCTTCATACAGCCATATTGCGGCTGTATAAATCCCTGGCCAAAGCGCTGCGGCTGCGTATAGACCCCCTGGAAACCCAGTCAGGAAATTTATTGCGCTTTCGTTTGATGCATGTAAAATTACACTACCGTTAGGTTTGCTACTAAAAGTGACATTTACCGCATTTAAAACTATACTTTTTTCCTTCTAAACTTTAAAATCAATTTTCTCAAAAACTATAAGGTCTTTTGTGTTTTTCCCTCTTATTCCTAATGATCTCCTTAACATATCCTGCAAATTTAGGGTTTCTAGCATTTAAGGTGGATTTGTTATTAACCATTAAAGTCGGCAGGTTTTTAAATGTGTTTTTTTTTCCCTTTGAAACTTTAAAATCGATTTTCTCAAAAACTATAAGGCCGATTTGAAAAATCTTTTTTTCCTCTTGTAGCCACTGGGGGCCCCTACAAGCTCTGGGGCCCTGGGGCAGCTGCCTCCTTTGCCTTAATGGTAGCGCCGGCCCTGGTCCCAACCGGCTACTTTTTCATTCCACCTGGCTACTATTTCATGCCACCCGGCTCAGCCGGCTGGAAAAGTTTTCTGGGGAGAACACTGCACACGCTAGATGAAACTTAACAGAGGGAGCCGATAACAACCTCCTCTGCTAAGAATCTAGTGTGTCTGGAGTGGCCCTCAATGCACTCTGACACCTAAGTCAACAATCAGCCTGGTGGAACAATTCGGCCAAACGCCGGCTGAGAGCATTGTTCTCCCCACTCACTTTGCCCACCACGCGATGTTCCTCCCACGCTGTTCTGTCAGTCTCCCACCTCCCCCTTCCGCATATATACCGGTAACAACCAAACATGTCACTACTATGAACAAAATCATACAATTGCTGCATATCAAAACAGGGATATTTGAGAACAGCAGAATTACTGGGCAGATTCATATTTCCCCTACTGCATGAAACAAAACTGCTAGACATCACATAGAACCATCTTTCACCTCTTTTAAAAAGACAGGAATATTCTTAAAAAAATCTAAAAAGATTATTTATTAGTTTTCTAATCTGACTGAAAAAACCTGTTGCCATTGCATATGGTTAAAGAAATGTACATAATTCCAGTTTACATGCAGATTATATACACCTTGGAACTGGACTGAACAAATTCACTTTCTGGTGATTTTGATTGGCCGATTTCCAAGCTACTTTTTCTTTGCATGCAAGCCAAAAATGTTTCCATCTTATTGACAGTTTGTAGTTTTCTAATGCATTATGGTGCATTTATACCAATTCAAATCAGTCTATGTTGAACAAATAATTTGTCATAATAAAGCTGATCACATCTGATCTTGATTGGTCTGTATAAAGCTAAAGTTTGTACCCACGTCATGATTTTCCTGACGATTTGCAAATAACCAACAAGTTTTTGAACACCGAGTGGTCGTTTCCACGATATTGTGACGTGGGTACAGGCGCACAATAATGTTAAACGTCGCTTAGCGTTGCGCCGCAATAATGACCGTTGCAGCGGATCGGATCCCTAAAATTCCTGACAACTCCCGCGCAAAGTGCGACTATCGAATGAAGTCTTGTTCGGTCCTGATGTGTAGCGTCGCGTGACACTGTGCACATGCCCTGGCAGGAAGAGGCGTCGCTGATAACCGTCGTCAAGGGGACGTCGCAGGAGCCATCGTGCGTTGAGTACACCTACACAATATGTTAATAGTTATCAAAAGCTGTTGGCCATCATGCTATGTGGAGGTGGTAAAACTGGCCAATCAAAGCTGGGTATGTGTTTGCGCCGTTAACTCTTAGTAATGTATTGGAATGCTCATTTTGCAGAACTGAAATTGTATTACCACAACTCGGCAATTTTAGCCCAATCACAGAACTTGGAATCATTGGACCAATGAGAGAATGCAGAGTCAACTCAGAAGTTTTTGTTCAATCACAGAATGCAAAGAATGAAAAAACCCACTACTTGGAAAATGGAACTCGGAAAAAGATTGGAAATCCGCAAAATCAGTATTGGCGGAAATCAGAATTTCCACGGAATCAGGAATCAGCATTTTTGACCAACCCCATTCCCTAGTAATGTACCAAAGACATCTGAAATAATCTCTTTGAAGTCCTGGCATTCCAACGCTGGTTATATAACCAGTTCTGTGACATCAGGACAGGAAGTGAACTAAATTCCCAATAGACACAAAGACATCCATTAAATAAGGTTCTCTTTATTTTTACTTTACTAGAGAGTGAGGTTTTCTTTCACACCAGAGATTTTTGTTGATAGAGGAGGAAGTGAGGGGAAATATTGATAACTGTAAATTAAAAGCAAAACATCAATAAAAACCTGACAGAAAAAAGTAAAGGATGATGGGGTAAAATTTTGAGGAAGGTTTACTTCATAAAGCATTGTTCTATTGATGCCTAATCTTGGGAAATGGCTCTTTTCTTTTTCCCTCTGGGGGGCTATAATCATTCAATAAATATGTCAATGTCATTGCTTCTGCACCTAGCACAAAAGTACAGTTAAAATAAGATCAAGGCAGTTGCAACAGTGAGTTTGTTTTAACTGTTGTATGACCTATGACAAAGATTACCTGCATCAATGGCAATCAAGAGAGGAACGGACAAGATGCAGGTGGCAAACCATCAAGAGAGAGAAGTATTCAAAATATTATACACTTACCTACATACTGTATATACATGCAACACCCATAGACCTGCTACAAAATACATTTTATTCAGCACCCCGTAGGGTGCTAGTGAGACCTCCTGTTGGTAGCCAGTGAGACCCCCTTTAGATAGCCAGAGATCTGCTTCCCCCCTGTAGGGAGCCAGAGAGACACCCTGTTGATAGCCAGAGAGACCTCCTTTAGGCAATCAGAAAGCCCCCAAACCCACGTTGGTAGCCAGAGAGTCGGCAAACCCGCGTTGGTAGCCAGTGAGACCCCCTTTAAAGTAGCCATAGAGCCACACCCACCTGTAAAAAGGTCAGATAGCCACCCCCTGTAGAGAACCAGAGAGACCTCCTCTGTTGGCAGCCAGAGAGCCAAACCCCCACCGCAACCCACAAGGAGCCAGAGAAAGCGCCTCTTCTTGGTAGCCAGAGAGACCCCTTTAGGCAGCCAGAGAGCTCCCTTGTTTGGTAGCTGGGGGGGGGGTGCATGCAGCAGGAGGGATACACTCAATCACATGCGCCACACGCTTGCACTGGTTCTTGGTCCCGTCTAATGGTAACAGGGCCCCTAGTGATGTAGGGGACGCTGTTACTATTAGACGGGACCCAGAACCAGGAAGTCAAATAAGGCGCATGTGGATGCAAGCAGCTGAGTAAGTGTATCGCTCCTACTGTATGCGTACCCCCACTCAGGGTCGGACTGGGCCACAGTAGTACAGTTTTTTCCCTCAGTGGGCCCCGCCTCCAGGTCTCTGGTGCCCCCCCCCCCCCTCCTTGTCTGACAGAGCTCCAATTGCTGCCTGCAGAACAAAAATTTTCTTCTCAGTGCTGTAATCACTCATGCTGAGAGCAGTGGCGTAGCTAAGGAGCTGTAGGCCTCGATGCAAATTTTACAATGGGGCCTCCCAAGCACTCTATACATAACAATTGATACGACGCACCAAAACCTGCCAATGGCAGCTACAGTGTCAGCGGTGCAAGAAGGGGATGGGAAATAGCTTGTTAATGATTACCACTGTTCAAAGTATCTATAGAAGTGATTATTATGAGCAAAGGACCAATAGAGAGGTAATACTGTAGTTGAGGGAGGGCCCTTCAGGGCCCCTTTGGCCCATGGGCCCCGATGCGGTCGCAACCTCTGCAAAGTAGGACATTACTTTATATTGAAGGAGGGGACTCTATGCAAAGTTTTGCTGGACAGCAGTGTCTCTGAATTACAATGCTACTAAGATCATGTACATTTGGCCCTGTCCATAATACATCATGACCACGCCCACCTTCCGGTGCATGGTCACGCCCTTTTTTCACCGCAATCATGGGATGTGTGGGCCCCAGGTTGAAATTTCTATGGTGGGCCCCCAGTGTCCCAGTCCGACCCTGCCCCCACTGCTGCGCCCTGGGCAACATGAAGTAGTTGCTGTTGGTACCATAATAAATATGAGTGCACAAGACCAGTGGCAAGTGACAAAGTGTCTTCATCAAGCGAAGACTCAGAGAAAAACCTAGAAACATGGAGATAATTCTTGACCAAATGCACAGTTACGGTAATAATACCATGGAGAAGGAATATTAGAATGGCACCTAAGATGGAGAGGACTACATCCATGAGTATAATAGAGAAGTGAATGAAAAGGTACGTAAAGGCTAAATGAGGACAATAGGTACCAACAAACAGCATGTACTATTGCAGAGAACCAGAGGAAAAACATATGTGGACCTGGTGGTACCAAGTTTGGTGACATTTTGTTAAGGTTTTTCAGTGACATTATATTCAGAATGTTTGTTTATATTCTTACAAAGGCTTACAGGATATGGGAACAGAGTTTGAAGAAGGCTTTATTAGCTGAAAGCTTTTTTTTTCTTTTAACCAATAAATGCTATCAACCTGATACGCACGTAGCTGAGAGGATGCAGTCCAGTAAAAAAGGGCGCATATGGCTAATGGACAAAAAGGGCGCCGCCATAGACTGCAATGCAAAATATCGGCTATTAGGTGCCCGACAGGAAAAAAGGGGCGCTCGAGAAATAGCGGTTGCAGGGATCGTGTTAACAAAAGTTTTCGTTTACAGAATAAGGTTTATTACAAATACAGTTTACAAGTTCGTTTTAACTTTGTGGTTTACTTATTTTTTTCGTTTTTAAATTTCGTTTATTGAAGCTTTTACTTATTTTTTCGTTTTTAAATTTCGTTTATTGGAGCTTTTACTTATTTTTCCGTTTTTAAATTTCGCTTTCAGGGCTGTAACAAGTAAATTATCATTTACACTTATTTTATCATTTAAAATTTGTTTTCATACGTATAATGCTTAAATATCGTTTTCAACCTTGTTCTATTGGAAATATGTCGCTTTTGGTATTAACTTTGTTTTTTACCAACAGGTCTCACTAGCACCCTACGTGGTGCTAAATAAAATGTATTTTGTTGCAGGTCTATGGGTGTTGCATGGATATACAGTATGTAGGTACTGATCACTTCCACAATCAGTATGAGAGGCTCCTTCTCTGGACAGCTTTAAAAAAAGGCTAAAAACTCACCTCTTTTCCCTAGCCTTTGAGACTGCATAATGCAGGGTCACAGCGCTTTGAGTCCACAGGGAGAAAAGCGCTATATAAATATTATTGTTATTGTTGTTTTACACTTATAATGCGTTGATTATAATATCGCTTTTAATATTACCGTTATTTTAAGATTTTTAATGCGTACTTGATTGTAAGGCTATCTACTCTATTATATATATATATATATATATAAAATACATTTTTCTATTTATAATATTATTAATGTGTACGTGATTTTAACGCTATTTCTTCTATTACAAATATATAAATTATTCTATTCATGTTATTTATAGTGAAGTATTTTAAGGATTAAATATATTATTGTTTATATGTGAACTCCAATGAGTTCTGGGTCACCATGAGCTTGCTGGTTAGTCTGTTTATATGTGTGTAAGGGTGTTTGTGCAGTGGGGAAGGTAAGGGTTAGGCACGACCAGGGGGATGGTTAGGGTTAGGCACGACTAGAGGATGGTTAGGGTTAGGCACCACCAGGGAGGTCTTAGGATTAGGCACCACCAGGGGGGTGGTTAGGGTTAGGCACCACCAGGGGGGTGGTTAGGGTTAGGCACCACCTGGGGGGGGGGGTTAGGGTTAGGAACCTCTAGCGGGGTCTTAGGGTTAGGGATAGGTACAGGGAGGGTTCTGTGTGAGAGTAGAGATAAGTATAGTTACAGTACAATATACACCACCAGGGGGGGTGGTTAGGGTTAGGCACCACCAGGGGGGGTCTAGGGGTTAGGGATAGGTACAGGGAGGGTTCTGTGTGAGAGTAGGGATAGGTATAGTTACAGTACAATATTGGTAATATACACAATTTATTAAATTATGTATATTTACACAAAGGGGGGGGAGGGGTCTAGGGGTTAGGGATGGGTAGAGCCTACAGTTAGGTGTAATTGCAGTAAAATACCTGTAAAATCTACCATTGTATTACTATGCTTAAAGTGAACCTTAAGCCAGAAAAAAAAAATGAGTTTTACTCACCTGGGGCTTCTACCAGCCCCCTGCAGCAGTCCTCTGCTCTCGCAGCCACTCACTAATCCTCTGGTCCCCTGTTGCCAGCTAGTTTCGTTTTTGCCGACAGGCTCGTCAGGACTGGCCACGCGTATCTTTTTCCGCATTCCCGACTGTAATTAGCGCTATTGCGGACCGCGTAGATATGCGGCAACGCGTATTTTTGGACGCGTTGCGGTCCGCAATATCGCTAATTTCAGTCAGGAATGTGGAAAAAGATATGCATGGCCAGTCCTGACGGGCCTGTCAGCAAAAACGAAACTAGCTGGCAGCAGGAGACCAGAGGATTGGTGAGTGGCTGCGAGGGCACAGGACTGCTGCAGGGGCCTGGTAGAAGCCCCAGGTGAGTAAAACTCATTTTTTTTTCTGGCTTAAGGTTCACTTTAATACAAGTGTAAATATCGTTTTTTGTTATAGACGCTATTTGACGTTTCATTTCCGAATTCGTTTGTTGTTATAGACGGTATTTTTCCATTTCATTTCCGTTTATTGAACCGATTTAGCACTATATTTTTGTTTATAAGCTATAAACGAAAAATATTGTTTTACATTACAACTTCCAGGCGCCCTTTTTTGATACACACGGGAGGATGAACTGCTCATCAACTCAGCATTTTAGCCTCCCATGTGAAACGGGCCTAAAGGGTGAGTTCACTTACAGAAAGAGCTATTCCCTTCTAAATGAAAGATCATATACAGTAGCAACAATTTATTTCTATAGTTCTGATACATTCTCAGGTTGATTTACAGGCAATACAGAACAAGTAATAGAACTCCATGTCCCCTGTCACAATATAATGCCCCTGCATGTAGGCTTGTGTCAATTCTGCATGTGATTTAGAGAGAGTCTGAAGCAAATAAAGTTACCTCCTTTTACTATCTAGTCCTCTTCAGCAGTATGAGCAAAGATGAATCGCCGCATCCATGCGGCTGAACGATGTATTTAGCCCCCCCGAAAACCCTTGGTCAAAATCCTCCGGTACTTCCTGGAGGAGGCAGAGCTTTGTGCAGTAGCTCTGCCTCTGCTCCAGTCAATCTCCACGGATCTCCGCCTCTCCCCGCCCCTCTCAGTCTTTTTTAACTGAGAGGAGCAGGGAGAGGCAGAGATCTGCAGAGACTGCACTGGAGGCAGAGCTACAGCACAAAGCTCTGCCTCCTGGGCAGCAAAATCCACGACCTGGAAAGTCATGGAATTTTGGGGGTTAAATGCATCGTTCTGCTGCGCGGATGTTGTGATTCACCTTTGCTCAAGAGGACTAGAAGGACTGAAGAGGACTAGATCGTAAAAGGAGATAATTCTATTCGTTTCAGACTCTCTTTAAAAAGTAACTCCAGTGAAAATAATGTAATAAAAAAAGTGCTTAATTTGTACAATAATTACGTATAAATGATTAAGTCAGTGTTTGCTCATTGTAAAATCTTTCCCCTCCCTGATTTACATTCTGACATTTATACATGGTGACATTTTTACTGCTGGCAGGTGATGTCACTGGAAGGAGATGCTGCTTGCATTTTTGGAAGTTGGAAACAGCTGTTATTTCCCACAATGCAACAAAGCTCCCACAGTACGATGTCTTCACACTGTGGGAGGGGTTTCACCCAAAAAAAAAATTAGCCATACAGAGCCCCCTGATCTGTTTGAGAAAAGGAATAGATTTCTCATGGGAAAGGGGGTATCAGCTACTGATTGGGATGAAGTTCAATTCTTGGTTACGGTTTCTCTCTAACACAACAAACCAGTATGTGTTGTATTGTGGTAGGAAGCACAATACCGAAACATGGGGCAAACATACAAGCAGTGACATGGGGCAAACATACAAGCTCCTCCATGCAGTGATCTGGGTGTAAATGTATAGGAAGCTACAGTTTCTAATTTGCCCCAGTATAGACTAGACTGTGAACCCTCATTTTATTTGTGTATTTTTTATTTTTATTTTTCAAATCATCGGAGTAGTTTGATATTAACAAAGGAATCACTTTCCATTACATTTGTAGATGTTATTCCCTGCGCTGTCTCTGTTTGTTTTGTGTTTGTTGTGAAGACAAGGTGCCCTGTCACTGTCACAGTGACAGTCCTGGCGCAGAGAGCAATGATAGCCTATCAGATTCCGTGATAAAATGCAGGGCTTGCTGTCAGTCATGGAGACAGTTTAGCTCCTTGGTTTGTCTCAGCCCCTGTCAGGTGACACATATCCCCTAATGGATCACAGGCTTCCTGTTGACTTTAGCATTATTTGGTTTCTTGCAGAACAACAGTAGATAAAGTCAGTGTGATCATTTTCAAGTGACACACAGGCTGTTTCTCGGCCTGTTCCAGATGCTGAAGCATCAGTCTCCTATGACATGATGGGCTGCATATGAAAAGGATTCTGGGAGGGGGAATGCAAATCAAAGCTTTGCTTACTGGGTCAGCATACAGAACTAGAGAATTAATCAGGAGGCTAAAGTGGTGTCAAAGACACTGACATTTTCCATGCTGACTTAGCGAATTTAATTGCTAAATCACATGCTAAACAAATCACAAATTAGTCCTGCAAACAAGGAAATATCTATTTATATTGTTTTTATGAATTCCCTTCTTGTTGTATTTTGCAATAATTTTGTATTTTGCTATAATTTTTACACTGTCTCTGAGACATCTCTCTAAATAGCAAAAATGTCTGACAGCATTGCTGTTTCCACAAATAAAATCTCAGCAGATAGAACAAGGATGCAATTAATCAATCAGTCAATCAGCAGAACATTAAATTAATGTGATTTGGTGAATTCTGCATCTTTGATTTAAAGCAGAACTTCACACAAATCTGCTCATTAACGGTTCCATTAACCCCTGGAAACACTCTGCACATACTGACATTCAAATGATATTCTTACTGGATATTCCCCACGTTCCCGCACCTCATCCTCAGCTTCCTCTCCACAATGGCCTCAATTCACTAAGCTTTATCAAACACTTTATCAAACGTTTGATAATTTACCTCATGGGTAAAATCTAATTTTTAATTCAATTAGGTGTTATATATTTATCGAATGCTTTATTGATAAAACGTTCAATATATCTATAACGCCTTTGTAAATTCAAAATTAGATTTTACCCATGAGGTAAATTATCAAACGTTTGATAAAGTGTTTGATAAAGCTCTGTGAATTGAGGCCAATGTGTTTGGTCTCCATGGCTAGCTGGCATGTACCTATGGGTCACATGATGAGAGATCCTGGCTGCCGCCATGGAGAATGGATGCTAAGCGGCACTGAGGAGAAGCTAAACCAAAGATATGGTGCAGGAACCATGAGAGGGAATAGACATGTTGCTCCGCTCTGCTTGCATTCTGCTGTTTCACCATCACTAACCAAGCTACCCAAAGGGGGGGCCCACAGCGGGGCTTCACAAGACCAGTATTGCCAATGCCAACTCTTCAATTTATTTTATACTGGCAAAGATCAAAACTTTCCTTACAAAGGACATTTTTTACTGACATCTTGAAAAAAAAACGTGAATTGCTTTTTTTGCCATTGAGTAATACCATCACTTGTCAAAAATAGAATCTCATCTGAGCATCATTGCCTATTCCCCACCGGTACCAAGTGCTAGCCTAGCGCTCATCTGACAGGTGGTGAATTCACTGCCTTCAGCTTCCCTCTCGTCAAGGCCACACATACGCAGTAGCCCATAACTGGTCCAGTTGGCGAGCTCTCTGAGGGGCAGCGCGGTACAAAGGAGCTGAACTAGAGAAAACCGAAGGACCTGTAAGTGGTGATGGTCTGAACCTCCGATTCACGCGAACTTTCGCGAGCCGCAGTAAACTTTAATGGGGAGGCGAACTTTGAAAACTAGAAACACTTATGCTGGCCAGAAAAGTGATGGAAAAGATGTTTCAAGGGGTCTAAAATCGGAGTTTTTGCATGGGGGAGTGGGATAGACGCCAAAAATCCCGGGGAAAAATCTGGATTTGACGCAAAGCCGCTTTTTAAGGGCAGAAATCACATTGAATGCTAAATTGCAGGACTAAAATGCTTTAAAACATCTTGCATGTGTATACATCAATCAGGGGGTGTAATTAGAGTACTGCGTCACACTGACAGACCAAACTCACTGTATAACGCACCGCAAACAGATGTTTGTGTAGTGACAGCCGTGCTGGACTGGTGCGCACCATGGCGAGAGTGCAGGCCGTGGCGGTTTTCACGCCCATATGGTCGCCGGGCTGTGGTAGCTCAATGATAGAACAATAGTGACTGTCCAGCTGATCAAATTTGGTCTGTCCACAATGAAGCAACGACCTTATTATCTTGGGTGTGCACCCCCTGAGACACTCATATAGCAGGCGGTCATTGCTTCATTGTAATACGCAAGCCCTTTCACAGCGGCAAGGTAATGATCACGAAGGGGAATTGACACATGTACATGCCTTTTGTGTTGTTGTTGCAGCTGCAGTGCAGCCAGAAAAATTAGGCAGGCATGTACATCACCCAAAAAATTATTATAGCGGCCACTGCTACCAGCGGCCTTAAAAATTCAGGAATCCGCCTGGAGTCCTGGACCCTGTTGGTGGTGGCGGAGAAGGCAGTCAAGCGGCCTGCGACTTAGTCTTGGGGCAGGCAGATATGCCGTGTGCGGGGACTGACTTAGTCTTCGGGTGGGCAGTAGCCCTCCGGGATCCATGCCTCATTCATTTTGATAAAGGTAAGGTACTGAACACTTTTGTGACTTAGGCGACTTCTCTTCACAGTGACAATGCCTCCAGCTGCGCTTAAGGTCCTTTCTGACAGGACACTTGAGGCAGGGCAAGACAGAAGTTGTATGGCAAATTGTGACAGCTCTGGCCACAGGTCAAGCCTGCCCACCCAGTAGTCCATCGCTGCTCATACTGTCGATGGTTCTTTCTCTACCATTGTTAAAGAAAGCGTACAGCCGGGGAGTCAGGGTTCGATTCCAGTCCGGAGTTGGAGCCTGAGAAACGGCTACCACCACACATCCAAAGAAGGCAGCAGGCATGGCATGCAAGTCCCGAGGTAGTGACAAAAAATAACAATACAGGAGGACTTTTGAGGCCCTGCTATATATGAGACGAATCAATTTTAAATCCTTTCACGAGAATCTGTTATGGAGGGCAAGTCTGCCATCCATTCAAGTGAAAGGTATGCACTGACTACCAGGTATAATACAATGTGCAGTCACAGATGCAGTGACTGGTATTACATTACAATGTGCAGTTGTCACACAGGTGCAGTTAACAGGTATGCTCGGAGTGGTATATTACACAGCGTGCGGTCACACAGGTACTATGAACAATTATGCAATGACTGGTATTACAAATGTGCACCTGTCACACACAGACAGGTACCGGACAGGCACAGTGACACTGCGCGCGCTCACATAGGTAGGTGGGTGCACTGTGAACAACAGGTAGGTATATGCAGTGATGGGTATTGTAATGTGCACCTGTCACACACAGACAGGTACCGGACAGGCACAGTGACACTGCAGGCACTCACGTAGGTAGGTGGGTGCACTGAAGGGAACAACAGGTAGGTATATGCAGTGATGGGTATTACAAATCTGCACCTGGCACAGTAGTAATTACCACCAAGGGGCCAAAGGCCAGCTGTGACTGACTGACAGGGCTGTATATAATGCAAGTGGGCCACACACACACAAAAAAATAGATCACAAGAACAAGATTAGCTCTCAAAAGAGCTGTTGAGGGGTGCTTTTTTAGCAATAAGAATCAGCAAGGAGCAAGCTAACAAGCCTACAAGAGCCTAACTAAGCTTTCCCTATGAAAGTCTGCAGCAGCTTTCCCTTCTCTAATTACTGCAGGCACACGAGTGAGTCCACTGCCTGACGCTGCCTGCCTTTTATAAGGGGGGAAGGGGGGGGGGCTCCAGGAGGGAGTGTAGCCTAATTGGCTACAATGTGCCTGCTGACTGTGATGTAGAGGGTCAAAGTTGACCCTAATGATGCACTATGGGGGCGAATCGAACTTCCGGAAAAGTTTGCGGTTCTCCGCGAACGCGACCCACGAAAGTTCACCGGCGAACCGTTCGGGCCATCTCTACCTGTAAGGCTACAGGGGCTGGAAGAAGCCCTAGGTAAGTACAGTAAAACAATTTCCCCCTTGTCTCAAACGACATTACCCGGCATGCTATATGCTATGTGCATATATTTAACTGATCCCACTGCGTCACATGTCTTCTTCCTCCCAGTAGCAACTTGCTCTGTGCTGCATACATGGCTTCCGATGTCACATGATCAGAAGCCATGCATGCAGCACAGAGCGAGTGGCTGCCGGGAGGAAGAGGAAATGTAATCTAGTGGGATCAGGTACAGTGCTAATACTCTTGGTCAATATTTTGTCACAGGTCTCTTCAGTGGAGGGGTGGCATCTGCAGGGGGTTGCAGGGTAATCTTGTTTGCTGGGGGCACTGAATTGACCTGTATATTCCTAGATCTACTCCCTATTTCAGCATTCGTTCTGCACTGCGTATGGGTTCCAGAGATGGGAAGCCATCTAAGCGGCATACCTATGAATCTGCTGCTGGGAGATTTGGGCGCAGGATAAAGCCGATATACGGCTTACCCTGCTACTGCACAAGTCCGGGCGGCGTTAATTACTATTCCTCCTCCAGGCCGCCATGGATAGTGGGGAATGATGTAATTCAGCTGCCAGCTACTGCTGGCGGCCGAATTGCAGTGTTTTAAAAGTAACTTAAGCTTTTGATGACGCCCAAGTTACTCAGTGATCACAGCTATAGCCGTAATTCCTATTATGGCCTATGGTGGCACCGGCTGCGCCCAAATCTCCTGCGCTGTTTTAACAGTGCTCGTCTAAGGGTGCTATCCGGACTATCTTCTGCTAGAAAATGTATCATGTCTATTGGTATTTATATAATGCAAATAGATTGATGTCTGTTTAGCTATACATGTAATAAAACAATACAATATTTGCAATAAAGCCTGCGCGGAGAAATTTTTTTACGGATGTAATATTGTTAATAGGTTGGCTGCAAACTGACATAAAGCCATCCTTTTCCACTGAGAATAAGATCGGGGAAGTGGAAACGAGACGAATCCCCATGCCAGGCATTTTAATTGCTGCTAATTATGAGTTGCCTTATTTACTTGCAGGAAGCAGGCCTGGGTCTCTCAGGATCATGCCTCATGTGCAGCTCAGCCTCACAAACATGTCAGGGGACAACTGAGACTTCTCACCCTCCTCCACCATATGCAAATGAACAGCAAAGAGTAATTCGTTAAATCTCATTACCTAATTAAGCAGACATTGTACTTAGATAAAGAATCCCCCCTTTTCACCTGGCCTGTGTGGTTTACACATGCAGAAATAGGCCATTGTTCTTGAAAATGGAAATTAATGGGCTGCTATTCAGGCCTTGTCAGTGGATGGATATGTGTGTTCCCTGTATGCAATGCCATTCATATACAACTGGTAGCTGCGGGGAGGACCGCCAGGCCTCATCCATATTGGTACTGTTCATTCGAATGAGCAACTAAATCCCCATCCATCTGCATTACAGGATTCCACCAGGCTCAGCATGTGTGCCCTGACTTTGCCCTCCTGGAAGACCAGAGTGCTATTCTTCACAGTACTGAATGTATCCTGCAAACTGTTTACACACAGATTAACACCAAATCATGTTTACCCAAATTAGCACTTGTAATACAGGATTAAATGTCATTCCTAATGAGGGTCTTTTGTAGCTCATGGTATAAGTGTTTTATTAGATTGTGCATTAAGGATATATACAGACAGCAGGTCAGATCATTGACTAATCTGGCCAGTTATAGTTGGATTAGGAAATGATCAGATGTTTGTGTGGGTAAAACAGAAGATAACAGGAAAACACAGATTCTCAAAAGAATTGCGCCCGCAGCGGGTACACCACAACCGCCATATTAAGCTGCTGCACACAACTGCTCCTCTCAACACTAAAGGCTCGTACACACGCTTGATTTCCTGGAACGACGGGTCCGTCAGCGGATCGTTTAGAAACAGCCTTATCAGTCTGCAGACAGACTGTACACACGCTCTACTATCGCTGGAATGCCCGCCCAGTGGGCGGGTCCGACGGACCCGTCGTTCCAGCAAATCAAGTGGGTGTGTACGCACCTTAAGCCACCGTCCACACTAAACTGCCATCCCTAACTGTACCACCCACTCTAAGCCGCCACTTATAGGTGCCTCTATGCATACTATGCCCCGAAACAATAGGTGCCTCTATGCCCCAAAACGATCGTCGGCAGGCTCGGACTGAGCCACCAAACCACCGATGGTCCCATCGGTGGGCCCCGACTGCCCCGCCTCCTGGGGGCCCCAGAGCTAAGAGGGAGGGGGGCAGAGCTGGGAAGGGGGGGAATTGGGCACAGAGCGGCGGGGAGGGGGGGAAGCCCCCCCTTCCGCGCACCCCCCTCCTCCAGAAGTGCAGCCAGCAGCGAGCGGAGAATAGCTACAGAGCTTCAGATGATGCTAGCTCCGCTCCGCATGCCGCTGCTGCTGCCCTGCTGCTCACTGTCTGCTGTAGTGATGCTGTCCAATCACGCTCTCGCAGTACTTCCTGCTGATTGGACAGCGTCACTACAGGAGACAGAGACCAGCAGGCCAGCAGCGGCATGCGGAGTGGAGCGGAGCTAGCATCATCTGAAGCTCGGTAAGCTATTCTCCGCTCGCTGCTGGCTGCACTTCTGGAGGAGGGGGGTGCACGGAAGGGGGGCCCTAGGTGAGGGAGGGGGGGGTGGCTTCCCCGCTGATCTGTGCCCGCTGCCCCCCCTTCCAAGCTGGGAGGGACTTGCATTGTGTGGGGGTATCTGCCACCAACCTGATTGCATTGTGTGGGGGTATCTGCAGCCAACCTGATTACATTTTGTGGGGGTATCTGCAGCCAACCTGATTGCATTGTGTGGGGGTATCTGCAGCCAACCTGATTACATTTTGTGGGGGTATCTGCAGCCAACCTGATTGCATTGTGTGGGGGTATCTGCAGCCAACCTGATTGCATTGTGTGGGGGTATCTGCAGCCAACCTGATTACATTTTGTGGGGGTATCTGCCACCAACCTGATTGCATTTTGTGGGGGTATCTGCAGCCAACCTGATTGCATTGTGTGGGGGTATCTGCAGCCAACCTGATTGCATTGTGTGGGGGTATCTGCCACCAACCTGATTGCATTGTGTGGGGGTATCTGCAGCCAACCTGATTGCATTTTGTGGGGGTATCTGCCATCAACCTGATTGCATTTTGTGGGGGGTATCTGCCACCAACCTGATTGCATTGTGTGGGAGTATCTGCAGCCAACCTGATTACATTTTGTAGGGGTATCTGCCACCAACCTGATTGCATTTTGTGGGGGTATCTGCAGCCAACCTGATTGCATTGTGTGGGGGTATCTGCCACCAACCTGATTGCATTGTGTGGGGTATCTGCAGTCAACCTGATTGCATTTTGTGGGGGTATCTGCAGCCAACCTGATTGCATTTTGTGGGGGTATCTGCAGCCAACCTGATTGCATTGTGTGGGGGTATCTGCCACTAACCTGATTGCATTTTGTGGGGGTATCTTCTGCCATTTGACTACTTGATGAATTATGAGGCATGTAACTACTTGAATATTTTATGTAAAATGTATCTGGTCAGACCTAATCTCTGTGAATAACACCGCTACTTATTTTGTGTTTTGTATTTTTTTTTAAGACTCATCATGACCACGCCGATGTTCCAGTGCGTGGTGACACCAATTTAGTTTCGCTGCATTTAGACATATCCCTAGTGGAGACTGTCCTCAGAATTGCTCACAATCTATTCCCTACCATAACGTCATGCAAAATTTCTAGAGTACATGTGTATGTGAGCCCAAAATGGGGGGGGGGGAGGAGGAGAGGGGGGCAGCCCCCAGGGTGAAACTTTGTTGGTGGGCCCTTGGTGTCCCAGTCCGACCCTGATCGTCGGCCTTTTAGCTCTGACATGTATTGCACATATATGTGATGGGACAATAAACTTGACACTGATTGCTCCCTCAAGTCTGTGTGCGGACTCCTTCCTCCTATTCCACCACCCACTTTAAGCCGCCACCCATAGGTGCCTCTACACATACTTAAAGGTAACCTAAGCTTTAAAAAAGAGAGCAATTTAAATTACCTGAGGCTTCTTTCAGACCCCTGCAGTCTTTCTGTGCCCTTGTCGTCCGTTTGTATTGTTTAATAATCAACATAACTGGAAAACGCTGATTCCCGACGAGAAACAGCTCCCGGGTGCGTCGTACCGCAACGCATCGAAATGCAGCGTCGGGTGTGAAAGGTAACCTTGGTTGACGCAAAGTATAGACTTTGTGTTAAAACGCTGAAAAAGGGCTCTAGTGTGAAAGAGCCCTTAGAACCACTAACAGACAATCTGATCAGATTAATGATATTGATCTAATTTTTGGATTGATCCCGTCAATCTAATTGGATTGGTTAGGAGATTTTTGTCTGTTTGTGGTCCCAAATGATAATTTCCGACTGTTCATACGAATAATCATTCGTAAACGATCGTTCAGCAACTTGTATCGTTAGTTGCCATGTTTAGTGTGAAATTATCATAGATATCTGCAGATTTCCTTACACCGCTCATTTTACTCTACCAGCCCGGGTGCTTCAGCGCTCTCTCTGCAAGATGTTTGCAATATTCTATACAGTGGAACCTTGGTTAGAGAGCATAATTCATTCCGGAAACATGCTTGTAATCCAAAGAACTCTTATATCAAAATGAATTTCCCCATAAGAATTAATGGAAAACTGGTGATTTGTTCCACAATCCAAAAATAGTTATAGTAAAACAGTATAAAATAAAAATGTAAACAAGACCTTCACTATAACTAACAGAATCATTGCCATCTGTTGGCTCTCCCCAAACTTTTTTTGATTGTGGCTTTACCAAGGAACGTATCAACTGACAGTTGCTTTTGCCTACTTTTGGGGATTTCATGGAAATGTGACTTTGCACAGTCTCTACACTCAGATTAAAGTGAACCTCCGGACTAAAAATCGACTCGGCAGCACTAAAAAGGCTTTGTGTTTCTTTAACAGTTTCACAGCATCAGAACTTTGTTTCTCTTATAAAAGCCTAATTTTTAGCTGCACAGAAGAAAACTGCCCGGGCTTTTTTCCCCTGATGCTGTGCAAAGCATGATGGGATTTCTGATTTTGTTGTTCTCTTTCTGATGTTTTGGTGCAAATTTTTTTTTTTTTACATTTTGAATTTGACATTTGAAGCCTAGCGTGTGCAGCTGGGAGGGGTGATCAGGGCACAGGACAGTTGGAACTGTGTCTCCTGCTCCTTGTCACCTCCTTTCAACCAAAAAGATGGCTGCCCCCATGACAAAGATGGCAGCCCCCATGAATCACAAACATTTGCCTGTTCTTTTTAAACAGGGTGGGTAAGAGATTATATTACCTATGTATTCTAATTAACATAACTAATGTAACTTGATGACAGTATGTTTGTTTAGGATGAAGTTCCCCTTTACAGAGACACTAAAGTATCTTAAAGGGAAGGTCCAAGCAAAAAAAAAAAAATGAGTTTCACTTACCTGGGGCTTCTACCAGCCCCATGCAGCCATCCTGTGCCCTCGTAGTCACTCACTGCTGCTCCAGTCCCCCGCTGGCAGCTTTCTGACCTCGGAGGTCAGGGCCGAATTGCGTACATTTTTACACATTCCCGCTAGTGCAGGAACATTAACACATACATTTTTACGCGTTAGTGGTGCAACACGTAAATTTTTGTTCCTGCACTAGCTGGAATGCGTAAAAATGTATGCAATGTGGCCCTGACCTCCGAGGTCAGAAAGCTGCCAGCGGGGGACTGGAGCAGCAGTGAGTGACTTCGAGGGCACAGGATGGCTACATGGGGCTGGTAGAAGCCCCAGGTAAGTGAAACTCATTTTTTTTTTTTGCTTGGACCTTCCCTTTAAAAATCCCCTTTTTTATTACAAAATTGTGTTGAACACTATTGCCCTACCTATACCGCTGCATCCCCGCGGCTGTAATCTCACTTATTCCCCCCTAACTCCCCCCCCCCCTCTCCCCCGCAAAATCCACTACTTTCTTGGTTGTGGATTTTGCTGCTGTTGGAGGCAGAGCTTTCAGCTGCAGCTCTGCTTCCATTTGCGTCTATCAGCAGCAGATCTTCGCCTCTCCCCGCCCCTCTCAGTGAAGGAAGACTGAGAGGGGCGGGGGAGAGGCGGCGATCCGGGCTGACAGACGCGCTGAGTGGCAGAGCTGCAGCTCATAGCTCTGCCTCTCACTGAAGCGCTGCCCAGATTGCCCCCCGGGGAGTTAGGGGGGATTTAGTGAGATTACAGCAACGGGGATGCTGCGGTTTAGGTAGGGCAATAATGTTAAACACGAACCTGTAATAAAAAGAGGATTTTTAAGAGACTTCAGAGTCTCTTTAAGCACAATGAAGTACAATCTTTCAGCACCAATGGGAAAAGATCTATTGGCTCAGTTGTGATGACATGACGCAAGGATGCTCTTTTTTGCTTGTATATCAAGATGTTGCTAGTATATCAAGTCAAAATTTCACAATTTGTGCATGTATTGCAAAGCAGTTTCAAACCAAGTCACTCTCAAGCCAAGGTTTTACTGTATTCTGGATGACTATGCAGCTCTGCTGTCATCCAATAATTCAGCACTTCACAGGCTCACCTCTTACTTTACCCCTTTCCTCAGCCCTACCCACCATTGTCAAGTACTTCCTGTTCAGCTTTTACATTTCTTTCTTGTGTGAGAGAGGGGCTTAAAGTAGACCTGAGCTCAGAACTTTACTCTTACAGATAAGCAACAGCATAATAACCTTTTATGAAAAACATTTATTTGTTACAGTTTACAGAACCCCTGCAATAAATATCAATAAATCTGCAGTGTAACTACTTCCTGGTTTAATGGAAGCAGAGAAAGGGTTAACATCCTGTGTTTACATATTAGCTTTGACTGCCAAGGACTTACGAATTCCTGTGCTGACACAGCTGAGAGCTCAAATTACACTTGTGTTTACTTGCAGATGAGGGGGAATTAGACAGGCTCTTCTCTCTAAAAACACACAGGGTGCATGCTACTCTGTTTTCCTTGTTTCCTGTGCAAGAGTTAAGGTCCACTTTAATTCTACTATTGGCCCAATTGCCATCTCCTCACTAAATTTGTTTTCCTCTCTGCACACGACATCGCATCTCAGAGAGGTTCAGTTATTCACTCCACAGACTTACCAAGGCTAACCTAAACCTTTCTTCAGTTTTTAAAAATGCTTTTACTTTAGAGTTAACTATAAACATTATTATTGGCTCCCAAAATGTTTTCCCCATAATGTGTCTCAGCTTTCCATAGTGTGTTTCAGTTTTCCACTGTCCTCCAAAGTGTATCCCAGCTTTTCAGCTACCCTCATAGTGTGTCCCCAGATTTGTAAAGCTTCCAGTAGGGATTCTCAATTTTCTGAGTCCCTTTTAGTGCCACCAGCTGTGCAGTGCCCTCATACTCCATGTCAGCTTTGTAGAACCCCCTGCCAGTTTTTAGACTTGCTGTAAAGTGCACTGACAGAGACACCGACCACATCCCCACCACGGACAAGGATGACACTGACACCAATGACAGAGGCTTCGACCACACCGCCATCACTGGCGTGGATGGCACTGACACCACTGGCAGAGACTCCAACCAAGGCGTGCATAGAGGGCATTGCAATAGTCCAGCTGTGATGTGTTGAAGACTTGAACTAGGGTTGGAAGATCCACTGAAGGAATGAGATGCTTAATTTTTGCAATGTACGGTAGGAAAAAAAGGTGAAAAAAGAATGTTTCACAACAGCTGAAATTTGATCAGGGATTAGTCAAATAAGATAATTGGTTTGTATTAGGGGGTGTTGTACTTAGTATTATAAATGCCACCTAAATCTTCAACAGGGTGATTTTCCCTACTATATTATCACTTAATAGGTCTTTAGGTAAATCCAATGAGTATGTCATTAGCTTTTTAGCATTCTCCAGGCAGTTGCCAGCAGTGGAGGGTGTCTACAGAGTTAATGGAAGGATACTGATACTGGACAGTACAAGGATTAGGCCGTGTTCCCACTTGAGCTGAGAACGGACATTCTTCGTTCACCATAAAACTGACAGTGAATGGATCCTATTTTATATATAGGACCCTTTCTCGGTTTTCAATCTGAAACGGATCCATCAGATCCATTTCGGTAAGCGGGCTGCACTTCTGTGCAGTACACAATAATCCCGGAAGGACACTAGCACACTTTAACCAATTTGCTTAGATTGTCCTCAATCAGATATCAGATGAACTGAAAGAAAAGTGTGTCCCCAGGCACTGAATATTTCTGTGGCTAAAGCTACTGGTATAGTAGAGATTTGAAAGCCCTTTCTAGACACAAACATGGTGATTCCATTCCACAGCCAGACAGGATTAACCTCCTTAGCGGTAACCCTGAGTCAGGCTCGGGATGGAAATCCAAAGGTCAGAGCAGTAATCCCGAGTTGGTCCATCGGAGGGGTGGAATATGCAGAGCTGTCCTAGCTCTATCAGGCGGTAGGATTTTTAGGGTCTGAAAACTTGTGAAAAAATTGCATCGCTTTTAGAAAAAAAATCTGGAAATAATCATACCGCCAGGGAGGTTAAACTATACTATACTGCTGGGAGATACACTGAGTTCCAACAAGAGAAACATGATACTGTAAAGTGTATTACACCAAAGTATTTCAAAATAACTACATGATAAAGAATAAATACATTCATGATTAAAATCTTAGTTGTATGTGGTCCAGTGTTATACTGGGAATGAGTTTGATGAGTTTTTTTGGCAGATTTACTTTCCGATCAATTTTCCGACCATTTTTCAGATCAATTTTCCAATCTTTTTTTGATCGATTTCCATTCACTTCTATGAGAAAATCGATCAGAAAAATGATCGAAATCAGATTGGACCTATCGGAAATTATCTATGAAGCCATCCTTCATTACCTCCCGACTGGACTACTGCAATGCTCTCTACACTGGCCTTCCAAAAAAGGACTTGTACCGCCTACAGCTGATACAGAACACTGCTGCCAGACTGCTAACCAACCAACCCCGTCACTGCCACATAACGCCAGTCCTGCACTCCCTTCACTGGCTACCTATAGAATGGAGGGTCCTATTCAAGATCGGCCTACTGACATTTAAATCACTGAATAATCTGGGCCCTGGATACATGAAAGATATGTTGCAGCTGCGTAGCAATCCCCGCATTCTCAGATCCACAGGTTCTAATAATCTAGTCATACCCAGAGTCCACTTGGAAACTTTTGGTCCCAGAGCCTTCTGTCATGCTGCCCCTACATTTTGGAACTCCTTACCTCAACAGATCAGGACAGCTCCATCCCTGGACGTGTTTAAATCCAGACTGAAAACCCACCTGTTCAGTTTGGCATTTGCAGAAATATAACTTTTGTTGTATGAATACTTCATCCTACTACCAATTACTGAATCTGAGAGAGCCTAAGCGCTTTGAGTCCTATGGGAGAAAAGCGCTATAGAAATGTTATTGTATTGTATCTATCTGCCAAAAAAAATCATGGTGTATTCCCAGCATTAGTGTTTGAGAAAATCCAAATACATAACAGCAAAGGTTGTTTAGGGAATACCTTTAAAACTGTAGAAAATGTTTTTGCACGCTTTCAGAACTTAGGCCTCGTTCACATTGTGTACCGCTCGCGTGGCCGTTTTTTGGAGGTTTTTTTTTATCCTCGGGTGGGCACTGCGGTTTTTCTAAAGCGCTTCAATAAGCGCTTTTTCAGAGCGATTCGGTTTTTTCACTCCCTGACTCAAGTATGTATTCTTAAAAACGCAATATTTTGTGGAGTATCTACTAAATTTATGTCATTTTTATTATAATTGACAGTTTATATGTCTGCTTTAAAGAGGTAAGTCCACCACTGCCTTCCAAGCAATTGTTTTACTTTTTTAGTTCATTTTACTCTTTTGGCGCCTCTGTTACTACATAGATACTGTGTCCCTCCCTGGTGGAGGGGTGTTATACCCCCCTTTTTCCTATCTACAGAGAGCGACTTCTTAAAGGGAAACTGAAGTGAGAGGTATATGTAGGCTGCCATATTTATTTCCTGTTAAACAATACCAGTTGCCTGGCAGCCCTGCTGAGCTATTTAGCTGCAGCAGTGTCTGAATGACACCAGAAATGAGCATGCAGCTAATCTTGTCAGATCTGACAATAATGTCAAACACCTGATTTGCTGAATGCTGGTTCAGGGTCTATGGCTAGAAGTATTAGAGGCAGAGGATCAGCAGGACTGCCAGGCAACTGGTGTTGCTTAAAAGGAAATAAATATGGCAGCCTCCATATCCTTCTCGCTTCAGTTGTCCTTTAATCCTGAGTGGGGACAGGTCTAATCTCCTCACCTGCAGTTACAGTGGTTGCCTTTGAGGTAACCCTGGTTTGTGAGTATAATTTCTTGTACTCCTTTAACATATTACAATTGCCAGTACACACTGTACTATATATGGGCTCTCAGTTTCCCTTCTTCTATTCTTAAAAACGCGAACGCAATTGCTGCACAAAGCAATTTTGTGAGCGTTTTGCGTTTCTCCTATAACTTCCATTGAGGTGGAATCGCCCCAAAATTTGTCCTCGTACCGCTTTGCTGCCCGCACAGTACTACCTGCGCTGATATGAACATTGTCATAGACATGCATTGCACAAGTGTTTGGCAGGCAATTTTTAAAATCGCCTGCGGGTAAAAAAAGAGCGGAAAACACCTCCAGTGTGAACGACTCGAGCCATTAAAGATTCTTCTTCAGGCATGATACGGAACTGGGTGTCAGTTTTTATCCTGTTCTCTATCTTGCCTGTCTGCCTGAAGAATAAACCTAAAGTTTTGCAAACTGGCAAAGAAATCTTGTACAGTTTAGGTGGCCATGCATCAGACGACTTGGCGGCTGATCGACCATCCGATTCGATTATTATAATAGGATCGGATGAAAATCTGAGTTGTCAAGAACATGGCGGAACGACGCTGCGACCAATTTCGGGCCAAAATTGGTTGCATGTATCGATCAGACATGCTGCAAGATGACATGGATGACAGGATTGACATGCTCGGTCGGGTACACAACGTGCAATATCAGGACGAGCGACGAACGCACCGTAACCCTTGATGCTGTCCCCCCAATGTAAAATGTGCCCCACCCGGAGCCCTGTGCAGTGTACTTTACCTTTCGGGGTCTGCCGCTGGCTCCGCACTCCGACCTCTGTCCACATACACGCGCCCCTTGTGGTTGCCGGCGTGTACTTTGCCGCATGTGTGACGCAGACAGATGTCCACGTTCCGCCGGCAACCACAAGGCGGCAGATGCAGCGTCATAAGGCTGATCAGGAATCAGGCTATCGTATATGGGCAAGCAACAGATCTCTATCTTCAATCAGATAGAGATCTGTCTTTTGGTCGATCTGCCCATAAATCGTCTGATGTATGGATACCTTTAGTCATTAGGGGTAACTACCTAAACAACCATTCTTGTTGTGTCTTTGGATTCTAGAAATGTTAGGAATATATTCCTGTGATCAGAGGCAGTCACACAAATAGATAAATGAGTTTTGTTTTTTTTGTTTTTTTTCAATAAACAAGTTTTATTAATAACATTTTTGTTATGAAAAAATACAAGCAAACATTATTATTAGATAACTGAGATTTTGAGCTTGTCGATATCTGAATCATTTGATTAAACTAAAGCTTATACACAACATGCAATTTTCCTTTCAGATCAATGAAACGACTGATAATTTCCAACATGTCCTATCTGCTTCTGATCTAGGAAGGAATCAATGTTGTGCAGTACTGATCTCATAGTCGATTCATTTGTTGATCAGAGGTAGATTGGATATGCTAAAATTATTATTATGGTAAATTTCATGGGATGTAAGCCGTAGGCCCTTTTCACACTGGCGTGGTGCATTGCCCTGTTTGGCTGCAGGGTAACACTACACCAATGACAGTCTATGGGGAACTTCATAACCGTACGCAGTTAGCGCTTGACTTGCAGCCAGAAGGGAGATTACCGCACATTGCCGCGGTAATCTCCGAAGGCTATTTTTAGCATTGCGGTGAGATCATCGAACTGCAACGATCCAATACTGCTGGTAGCCAGTCTGAAAACGGCCTTAATAAATCATACTCGGCTGTAGAGGGAAATCAAAAAAGTAATTTTAAATATTTTTAAAGACTAATATGTACCATATAAATATAAAAATGTGGAGTTACACTTCAATAGACTTTTTAAATGGAGATGCCCCTAATTATATAGGCTACTGTTATTTACCATACTAGATATAAAATGTGGAGTTACACATGAATAGACTTTAGACAGAGATGCCCCTTAGTATTTAGGCTACGTGACTTAGTACCACTTCAAGGCTTTACCATTCTTCATTGACCCTTATGTAGTTGATAACTAATATAAGAAAGCTTTGTCTTAAAGACCAGTGTTGCTGTAATAGAAGGCTCCTAATCCCTGGGAGAATCTCTTTAAAAAAAAGGCAAAAAGAAAAAAAAAAAAGAAAAAGCTTTTTGTTTCTCCCTTTGCCCATCACCAGACTTGATATCTTTTGTACAGCCAGTAGTTGTAAGCAGGTATTTACAAGAGACCTCCAGACATCCAGGGCTTGTTCCCAGCCCCCTGTCACGAGTTCTGGTGTGGCACAATGGAGAGAGATACACAAAAAGGAAAAACAGAGGCACACAATGGGTGCTTGGATCAATAAACCTCTGGACCTGCCACGCTGAAACTGGCTGGTGTTCCTCTGTGAGCACCCAGCTCCATCTGTCAGGGGTCTTCTGAAAAGAGGGTGGATGAGAGGGAGGAGAAGGGAACTGGAGGGAGGATCGGCCAGACTAATCAAACACAGCCAAAGAAAGGAAGAGACTGTCATTATTCTGTTATTTCCCCACTTTCAGCACTAATAGGAGGGAAAAGTTTTCCATTTTTATAGGCCTTCTGACAGATTAGCTGATCATTTAGCCTTTCAAATAGGCCAATTAAAATAAGTCCGAATGCAGATAGATTTTGGCATGTGCTAATTGAAATGGGATTCAGACTAATTGGGATTATATATGGGAACAGATCCCAGTCAGTCAGTTTTTACTCACTCCATTACACTCAAAGGGAGCATAAAATAGTCTCTTGGGAGACTGTGCATTACTAAACGTCATGATATGAATCAGAATCAACATTATTCAGCTGTTATTATGGCAATCTTTTGAACCAGGCAAGTGTGAGGGTCAACTGGACTGATACTATTTGAACGCAGTGTGTCACCCCATTGCATTAAATTTAGTTAGGAAACCCGAGGTGAGAGGTATATGGAGGCTGATATATTTATTTTTAAACAATACACGTATCCTGGCTGTCCTGCAGATCCACTGTCTGGATCATGGACTCTGAACAAGCATGCAGATCGGAGCTGAAATTACTTGATGCTGATTTACTTGCCTGGGGCTTCCTCCAGCCCCTAGAAGCCTCTGTATCCCTCGTGAACATTTTGCCATCAGCCACTCTTCTGGGGTTTTGTCCATAGCGGAACCCCGTAGCTGATGTATTTATATATGTTAGTGTGATGATTTGCTCAGCTGCCTGTGCAGACAGGCAGCCCTTTGACCATTGTGTAAGTTGCATGCTGCAGGACTCTGGAAAGAAGAGTTTCTGTCAGTTTTGCAGCTTGTGCTTGCAGAGGAATTTGCATACGTTGTTATGCAAATTGCCTGGCCACATTCATTGGAGGCGTGTACTATAAGTACTATGTCTTTCCCACAATGCTTTGCTGGTCATTTCCCTTCCTTGCTCAGTTCCTGATGGACACTGCTGGAGTGTCAGCCATTGCTATCTAGTATAGTTAATTCCTGGGGGTTGCTTTTGGCTCCCCTTCTAGCCCAGTCAGGTTGTATTATCTGTATTGCCTGTTCTGTCTTGTCTTGCCTGTTTGCCATTGTCCTGTCCCTATGGTGGTTAACAGGAAATGGTTCTGATCTATGTTCTTGGAGTATAGCTGGTGCAGCGGTTGCTACTAGCTATCTCTTCTGTTCTGTTTCCTGGGATCGCGCTAGCTACTTTGTGCTAGCGCTGGGGATCCTTCTGTTCTGTTTCCTGGGATCGCGCTAGCTACTTTGTGCGAGCGCTGGGGATCCTTCTGTTCTGTCTTGTCGGTCGCGATTGCGCTGTCACCAACGGCGGTTGATAGCGAATCGTTCTGTCTTGCTGAGATCGCACTAGCCGCTAGCGTTAGCGGCTGTGGATCTTTCTGATCTATGTTCCTGCTTGGATCACACTTGCTCTGGCGGAAGAGCGGTGGATCCTTCCTGCCTAGTTCTTGTTTTTCGTGTGTCTGTCTTGTCCGCTGCGCTTGCTACAGGCTCGGTGAGGTAACCGTTAAGCAAGCGCTCGCGTCCCCTGTTTCATGTTTGTCTGTTTATGGTTAGTTAGGCGTGCTTGTCTCTATTGTGCTTATCACGTGGAGATCGCGCATAACTGCTTGCACTGTTGCGAATGAGTGCGGTGTTTGCGGTTAGCTAGCGGTTGTTGTTTTCCGTATCTCCTTATTGTATTTGCTGTGCCTTTGCTACCCTTGTATTCTATTCTGTTCTGCCTTGTGTCACGTCTCGCGATCGCACCTCTCGCGATCGCGTTCCTATTTCGTATCTGCTGTTGTGTGTGTGCGCGGTCGCGGAGTGGCGACTGGATTGGCGCACACACATACAACCTATCCCTTTTGCTCAATCTCATTCACTATCGCCTCTCTTGCGATTGCATTCTGCGCTTCGTACAATTCCTGTCTGGCACTTGTGGAGGTACAGAGGATTGGTTCCTCTGCACTCCCCAGCGCCATCTGCCGACAGGAATTTCCCTCTACAGGTGCGTAGCACCTTTTGCTGGGTTCCTGCAAATTATACGCTTGTGGAGGATCTCCGCCGTGTCAGCGCACGCGTTGTGCGCTGATCACGGGGAAAGTTCCACAATCGTGACAGTTAGTTAGATCTCCTCTAAGGCGTCTTTTCTCCAGACTAGGCTAAGGCCAGTTTATCTAGCCTTTCCTGGTAAGTGAGACCTTCCATCCCTGTAATCAATTTAGTTGCTCGTCTCACTCTCTTCTCTAAAGCTGCAATATCCTTCCTGGAATGTGGTGCCCAGAACTAAATTCCATATTCCAGATGTGGCCTTACTAGAGAGTTAAACAGGGGCAATATTATGCTAGCATCCCACATTTTTTATTTCCCTTTTAATCCATCCCAAAATGTTATTTGCTTTAGCTGCAGCGGCTTGGCATTGAATATTTTTTTAACTTGTTGTCAACGAGTACTTCGAAGTCCTTCTCCAAGTTTGGTATTTCCATCTGTATCCCGTTCATTTTATATGGTGCTTTGGCTTATTTTGGTACGTCCAAAATGCATGACTTTACATTTTTCAACATTGAATTTCATTGGCCACTTATGTGCCCATATTGCCATTCTATCCAGATCCTTCTGCAATATGACCTATGACCCATGACACTGTACTGTTATCAAATAATTTGCATGATCTTGTTTTGTTGTGAGTTTCCTGTATGTCCTACCTTGTATGTTAACCCATTTATCTATTGTGCAGCGCTGAGTAATATGTTGGCGCTTTATAAATACAATAAATAATAATAATAATTAAATGTCACCTTCTTGAGAGTTGATAATTCTGCAAAATGTTTTATCATCTGCAAAAATAGCAACATTACATTCTACTTCATCTACTAGGTAAACTGAAGAGTACTGGACCCAGTACTGACCCATGTGGGACCCCACTGCTAAATGCCACCCATTTTGAATATGATCCATTGACCACAACTTTTTGCTTTCTGTCCATTACCTATCCATGTACACAGAGTCTTCCCCAGTCCTTGTATCCTCAATTTTTGCACCAGACTGAAGTGGATAACAATATTGAAGGCCTTTGCATAGTCCAAGTATATCACATCTACAGCATTCCCAATATCCACACTGGCATTCACCACCGCATAAAAGCTGAGCATATTAGTCAAATAAGACAAGTCTTTAGTAAACCCATGCTGGTGCTGAGAAATTAGATTAGTCTCTGCTATGAAGTCTTGTACAGCATCTCTGAGGCCTCTTTTCCACAGACTGTTGAGCTGTGTGCTCAGCAAGCAGTTACCAGGCAGAAACAAGCAGTTACCAGGCAGCAATAAGCAGTTGTGAGAGTTTGAGAGGCATTTCACTGCCTATCTACAGTCCATGTAAAAGAGGCATTAGAAACCCTTCAAATAGTTTGCAACTGATGTTAAAGTCATTTGGAATTGTCATTAAATAAAAAAGCCAGATACTTGCCTAAGGAGAGGGAAGGCTCTGGGTCCTAATGAGCCTTCCCTCTCCTCTCCTGGCACCTGTTCCAGCGCAGGATCCCCCGTAGCAGCATTCAACCAATTTAGTCAAATGCTGCTGTCTCCGCTACTGAAGGGAGGCTTCGGAAGTCTTCGGGAGCCCGAGATGGGCCATACCAGACTGCGCACGCGCAAGCGCCTTCTCTCGTGTGTGCGCAGTTTGGAGCCGCCTGTCTTCGGGAGGATTCGGCTTCCGAAGACTTCAAAAGTCCCCCACGGCGGAGAATTCAAAACGGGAAGCTAGAGCTGCACCGAGGGCATCGGGAGAGGAGAGGGAAGGCTCATTAGGAACCAGAGCCTTCCTTCTCCTTAGGCAAGTATCTGGCTCTTTTTTTTTTTTTTGATGATTCCCAATGACTTTAAGCTTACAGGTCTATAATTCCACAGATCTGATTTTTTTGCTCTTCTTAATGGGAAACCGTGGGACGTACGCCAATCTATTGGAACTATCCCAATTGTAAGAGAGTTAGGTGCCTTATCAGTTTTGATTCTTGCCTTCACTCCTTCCTGCATTAAGGATTAAATATTAAAATTGGAAGATTCGGACCCTTCCGCATCTGTAATTTACAACAAAGTTTCGCTTGTGAAGGCTGAAGCAAAGCAAGTATTCGATAGCTCCGCCCTACTTTGACCCTCCTCCATTGAGTTCTCTCCCTCATCCTTTAGGAGTCCAATACAGTCAACTTTTTTTTTAGAGTTGATCTATTTCTTTGGATTAGATTTGATATCCCTAGCAATTAGATTTTTAGCTTCCATCTTTGCCAGCCTAATTTATTTTTACAACTTTTATTGCACTCCCTATAATTGCATAATGCAGCCTTGGTCCCCTCCTGTTTTAAGGCTTTTTATAGACATTCTTTTTCCCTATTTCTTATCTCAAAAAGTTGTGAGATATGTGCACAGTTCATAAAGACTTTGCACTTAAAATCTGTGCACTTACATGACTTGCAGATCTTTCAGAGGAGTGGATAGGAATCACAGCAAGGGCCCTGACAGACTGTGGGGGCTGGAAGAAGCCCCTGGTAAGTTAAACTGCACTTCTGGCCCTCGTCTCAGGTATTCTTTAAAAGCAATAGCAAATGTTAGGAAACTGTTAGAAAAAATTACCATGTACTACTTTAAATATATCTGTGTTAAGGGGTACTTGAGATAACCTTTGCCATATTAGGAAGTACTTTGTGAGCACCAGATTTCAAAAGGGGTACATACCAATAAAACGTTGAAAAACACTGCTGTAGTTCCCCAACCCTATCCTCAAGGCCCACCAACAGTACATGTTTTGCTGGAAACCACAAACATTCACAGGTGAGGTAATTAGTGTTGCAGCAGAGCTGATTACCTCTGTGGATTTATACAAAACATGCACTGTTGGTGGGGGCTTGAGGACAGGGTTGAGGTGGCTGCATGGTTTAATTGTTAAAGGTGGCCATACACTCGTTAGATTAGCAGCAGATAGATCATCAGATAGATTTTCTGATGTCAGGAACATTTTTTACTAGGAACAGATTTCCAACAGATTTCAGTATGATTTCAGTATGAAATCTATTGAAAATCGATCTGATGGCATTTTTTTGCCATCAGATTTCTAATAGGTCCAAAGCAAATTGATAAGCAATCTCATCAGATCGACCTAGATTTTCCGGCATGTCAGATCGATTGAAATCAATCAAAATTGGCCGCAAATCAATTGCACCGATCAATTTGCGGCCGAATTCGATCGATCGTTCGGCCGCTAATCGGCTGAGTGTATGGGCCCCTTAGGGGCTCTGCCTCTGACACAGACCAGGGTTCGAATCTCAGCTCTGCCTGGTCAGTAAGCCAGCACCTATTCAGTAGGAGACCTTAGGCCAGTCTCCCTAACACTGCTACTGCCTATAGAGCACGTCCTAGTGGCTGCAGCTCTGGCGCTTTGAGTCCACCAGGAGAAAAGTGCGATATAAATGTTATTTGTCTTGTCTTGTCTATAGTATAAACATTATGCTGGGAATACACAATTAGTTTTTTTAAGCAGATAGATGGCTCGGTAGATAATTTCCGACAGGTCCAATCGATTTTTTTTCTGATCGATTTTCTGATCACTTCTATACAAATCAATCAAGAAAACATTAAAAAATCAGATCGAACTTGTCGGAAATTATCAATCAAGCCATCTATCTGCCGAAAAACTCATTGTGTACTCCCAGCATTAGATGGTGGACAGATGTGTGCTTCACTCTAGCAATTTTATTGCTACACAGAATGAGTTGTCCAGTCATTTGTGTGTGTTGTTTTATTACTTATGGAGAGGGGATCAGACCCAGAGACTATGGTGGCTTTATGCTGAGAGAATCTGCTGAGGAAACCCAGCCTGGCTGACTGTATTTGCCTCTGGGGAGGGCCAGGCACAGGAGGTGATGCACCTACAAACATTCAGTTGTCAGCAGATCTGACCATAAGTAACCAGACTGCATTGCAACAAATGTATATCTGTCAGTACCATGACAGGTGTATTAGCAGGCTGTAGGACAGGAGTATAATAGACAGTGGTGAAGACAAAAATACCAATACACATGTGATGACAGATGCCTGACCTGTCAGACAAGATGACCTCATGCCAGAGACTGTCCCCACAAACATTGCTTACAAACCACTCTGCAGGAATATGATCAGTACAGGTTTGAAGGTTGTATCAGTCAGTGTTGTTACACCACCAACAGTTTGGGCTGATCACTCTGTTTCTTCCCCTCACTTCTCTATTCACTTAAAGTGAACCTGAAGTAAGAGAGAGATGGGGCTGCCATATTCATTTCCTTTTAAACATGCCTGGCAGTCCTGAGAACCTCTTTGGCTGCAGTAGAGTCTGAAGCACACACCTGAAACAGGCATGCAGCTAATCCAGTCAGTTTTCAGTCAAAGCATTATATCTGCATCTGCATGCTTGTTCAGGGTCTATGTCAGAGGATCATCAGGACAGGCAGGCAATTTGCATTGTTTAAAAGGAAATAAATATGTCAGCCTCCACATTCCTCTAACTTCAGGTGGCACTGGAAAGGCATTCTGCCATATGGGTGATCCATGCTACATGCCCACCCACCCTCTAATATCTATGGGAACCTAAACATCCAAGCAGCCTCTGTGATCACAACAGGATGAATTTACAAAAGGCTTCCAGTGTAGGATGCTACCACTGTGCCCATTCCCATAGCAACATGCGGTAGAGCTAACATTTTCTTCAGGGCAAAAACATGTATTTCACTATCACATACTGTCTGTCTGTCACTACCAACAGCAACCAGTCATGTGCCAGCTATAAAGCAATAGGTTGTTCTGCACAACGGCTCCCTTTGCACTGCACCTGATCAAGGCCAGATTTATACTTTTTCTGCCCCTAGGCCAATTGTGTTAGGGTTCCCGCCCCATGTGCAGCCCCCTCTTCCATCTGTAACATTCCCAGAGCTCCCTTGGGCATCAGCTTCCCTTTTCACGTGTTGCTCCTCATTTGCAGCCTCCTCTTTCATATGCAACAACCCCTATTTCACATTCAGATGCTCTCTTGACCTGCAGCCGCACTAGGCCCGGGCCTTTGGCCTTTCCAGAAATCCGGCCCTGCACCTGATAATCAAGGCCATGGGACAGATTCTTAAACAAAAGATAAGTTTGTTGTAAAAGTGTAAATTGAATTTCAAATTCAATGTAATTTCCGTGTTTCACCATTTTCAGCATCTACTAACACACTACATGCAAGGTGCTCTTTCATATTAAGATCATGGATGATCCTGACTGACAGTCTGTCATATTATGGCATTTGCCAGAAGGTTTGGTGTGCTTGTATTTGGTTACCTGACAACAGCTTCCAAAGCACATCGTCCATGTCTATTGTAATGCAGAAAATAACGTACTCTTTTCTTCACAACATGCTGAACTGAGAAAGGAACACCATGAAGGCCTATTCACATGGACAGCAATTCTTATCAGCAATCCCTACCCTCTTGTTACCTGTCAAAGGTGGCTCAGTATATGGCACACAGCTGGTATTTTTTTTTTTTTGTAATAATAAAAAAAAAATTTATTGTACAAAAACAGAAAACAGTTTACATACAAAGCTACTGTAAGCTAGAGCATAGGTATATGCACATATCAGTGAATATCATGTAACATAATAGAAAATCACAGCAATACAGAGTTACTAATTAAGAGGCTTAATGCCCTTCATTATAAATTCAAAGCAATTCAAGTCACCATGACTTTAGCAGCAGATAATATGGCATTTATATATCAACAGGTATGCACATCAATGGGCAGGAGAAACCCAGTGGCAGCTAAGGAGCTGTGGGCCCCGATGCAAGTTCTACATTGGGGCCCCCTGAGCACTCTATACATAGCAATTGATACGGTGCACCAAAACCTGCCAATGGCAACTACAGTGTCAGAGGTGTAAGAAGTGGATGGGGAAAAGTTTGTTAATGATTACCACTATTCAAAGTATCTGTAGAAGTGATTATTATGAGTGCAGAATCAATAAAGAGATAATACTGCAGTTGAGGGAGGGCCCTTTGGGGCCCCTCTGGCCCAAGAACCCTGATTCGGTCGCAGCCTCTGCAACCCCTATTGCTACGCCCCAATATAGCAGGGTAAACATGCAATTCTGGCATCCTATCTCTCTTTCCATTTATCCGAAATGAGGTGAAGTGTAATTGATGTTAATATTCAAACAGTGTTTGCACAGAACTATACCAGTCTAGTCTGGCAGCTGAGTAAGGTCCGCATCAGACAAACAGGAATTAGGTGTGGCCTCAACTGCATCCAAAAGTATTCTTTACTATATCCAGAAAATCATAGTGCAAAACCAAGGCATATCTTTTTGGAGTGAATGCCCTTCCAGGTTCCCTGGGACACAATGACCACACCACATATAGATACATAAATCACATTCACTTCCCAACAGGAAGGGGCGGGCACATACTTAAAGGGCCATAATTATCACTACATTTTGTAAATTTTAAATACATATAATATAAAATGTATATTTTTTCCAAAGTAATATTCGCTATAAATTACTCTTTTTCTGTATATAGTCTAATTAGGCTTGGGAAATAAAAACTGCCTAAACTGCATTCCTCCCAGCAAAGCTAAATAGAATTACACAGAGCATAGTTTTCAGGAGCTGTGTGTTACCAGCGGGATGCCAGGCACACAGATAAATACTCACTTAATATACAGCCTACAGTAAGTAATATTAGAGCTGGTTCACACGGGCCTCTAAAAACAGTGTTTGCAGCGTTTAGCGCTCAAATGAATGGAAGCGCTTTTTAAACAAGGTTACAGCTTTTTATGTCGTTCTTGTAAATATCAACCTAGATCCCATCGTCTCATTTCGTCCTGGAGACTATGTGTAGCATCCATGATCGGCTACATTTGGAACTTTTCCTGGCCTCACCAGGGGGCTCAAGAACAGCGAGAACCAAGGCCATACGCATTTTTGTTTGGTTGCTGAAAAGCATTTAGCATCGACTAAACGAGATGCCAACATGTAACCTGTGTGAATCTGCCCTTACCTGTCAAGAGATCTGTATTCTCTTTGGCCAGTTTCTTCCACACAGGTGAGGACACATTCATTGGACTGTGAAAAGCAGCAGCACACTGATGAAACATTACCGTCTTACTCTTACTGTAAGGAAGCTCATAGTGTAAAGCTGTCCTACACTATGCATTCTGACTGTAAAATTCAACCAACTTTTTTGTTGCTATAAGACCAATAAATTGAATGTGACTTAGATGTGTTGTTCAAGTATTCCCTTATGCTACATAAATGTGGCCAGATTAAAGATTGTACCCTGCATATGGTGTGGTCAGCATAAGACTTGCACTACCGTTGAGCTGCTCATCTCTCCTAATCTCTGTGCTGCTGTACTGGGGAATATGGGTGAAAAAACTTGAAAAACTTGTGTACTTGTAATGTCTAATATAAAATTACATTAAATCTTTATTTAATGAACACATAACTACAATAAATTATGTTTTTCATTGTTTTTCTGCATTCTATCTTAAACCTGCTCCCAACCGCCTCATGCCAATCGGTGGTGGGAGCGTAGCTCTCTAGGGGGCCTCCGTCCTAACAGCAATTGGCATCATCTTGCTCCTCGCAAGATTAGCAGGGAATGAGTGTTCACTTTCCCTGCTGCAGACAAATCGGGGCCACGCAATCAGCCTGCCAGCCGCGATTGGAGCTGGCAGGCTGAAATAATGATTAAAAAATAAATAAACATTTGTACAGCACTGTGATCTAGCGCAGTGCTGTACAGGGGACAGCCTTGTCTCTTAACTGTCCCTTCCAATGGCTCACAATCTAATCCCATACTTAGGCTGATGCCTACGTATGGGTAGTGTTGTGTATGGATTGCAGTCTAGGGCTAATTTGGGGGGAAGGGTTAATTAAAAGCAAAAAGGTTTTTAATTTAAAAAAATAATCAATTTTAATTGATTAAAAAAAACTACAGCAGCAATCAGAGACCACAAAAAGAAAGCTCTATTAGTGGCAAGACAAGGAGGTAAAATTTGGGTGCTAAGTTGTATGACCGAGCAATAAATCGTTAAAGTGGCAAAGTGCTGAATTGTAAAAAATCGCCTCACTAGGGGGGTATAAACTACTGGTCCCCAAGAGGTTAATTCTGACAGATCAGTTTGTAGCCAACATTTTAGGGAATCTGATCGTTACTTTTTGCGCTTCACAATGCTGCTGTTTACTCTTTTACCACTAGATGTCAGACGTGTATTTAAAATGTATCTTGTTGGAAAGGTACAAAGCACAGACTCCAGTTAGGGCTTGTTCACATTATGGGCTTGGTTCACTAAACCGTGATAACTCAAATATCACACCTTAACAAAGATATCACACCTTATCAAAGTTAACATGCCTTATCAGAGTAACATAGCGAGCGCTACGAATCCGCAGGGGCTCAGGGCAGGACGAGTGCCATTGCCAATTAGCAGGTATAAGTTTGTAGCGCTCGCTATGCTACTCTGATAAGGAGTGTTAACTTTGATAAGGTATGATATCTTTGATAAGGTGTGATATTTGAGTTATCACAGTTTAGTGAATCAAGCCCTAAGAGTGCTTTGAGCTTTTTAAAAAGCACTAGCGTTTTAAAAAGCTTTAAGGACTTGTTCACATTATAAACCGCCAGCGAGCGATTTATAGAGTGCTTTTCAAAGTGCTTTTCCCTGCACTTTGCGCTTAGAAAAGCGCTTTTGTAAGCGCTTTTGCTGAGAGTCTGTCAGGAAGTGAACTCTTTGACCCGGAAAAGAATAAATACAATGTATTTATTCTTAAAAGCTCTCGGGAAATCGCAATTCAAAGCACTTTTTCAAGCTCTTTGCAATTTCCCTATACCTTCCATTGAGCAAACACGCTCAGAAAATAATAAAATCGCAAACGCGCACATGTGAACACTCACAGGCTTGCGATTGCGCTTGCTATTTGTAGTGTGAACTAAGTTTTTCTAGTTTCTTCTTTGTTTTGCTATTAGTGGGAGCGCAGACAGCAGTTTCAACATAAAAGGGGTTCTAATAATTTCCTTTATAAAATAAATAAAATAAAAGACTTGGGCTAGAATTCATTAAAAAAAAACCTCAAATCACGGTGCTGTTGATTATTGACCAATATGAAAAAAAAAAATCAAGTATGAATATAAAACAATGCCCAGGTCTCTAATGTATCCATGCTTATTTCAAATCAGTCTCTTCACAGAAATGCATACAAGGTATGAATGCAAACACTATAGGATGCATTACACAATCCTGTTTATTATATCCCACTTTGAATTGGATGTGTTTTGTACAGGGCAGGTATGATGGTGGGAATTGTAATCATTTATCTGCTCTGTAGGCAGAGCCGGCCCGCTCATGAGGCGGGGTGAAACATTTGCCTCAGGCGGCACATCTGGGGGGGCGGCACCCGCCTGTCCGTGGGTGGGGGTCGCCCCCTGAGCTAGAGGAGTAGCGGGCAGAAAGGGGGTATTGGGCCTAGCGGTGGGGAGGGGGGTCGGACCCCTCCTCCCTCATCTGGGTCCCCCGATCTGCGCTCCCCTACAGCTGTAAATAGTTAAGTACTAGTGTATAGATTAAGAGGCAACGGGCGGGGATCACTCACCTTTTCCGCGTTCCAGCGAGCGCTCCACTGACGTCACTTCCTGCAACGCCACCCACTGTATTGTAAGTGGACGGCGTTGCAGGGAGTGATGTCAGTGAAGCGCACGAAGGGAACGCGGAAAAGGCGAGTGATCCCCGCCCGTTGCCTCTTAACCTATACGCTGGTACTTAATTATTTACAGCTGGAGGGTAGCGCAGATCGGGAAACCCAGGCGAGGGAGGGGGGTCCGACACCCCTCCCCGCCGTTAGGCCCAATACCCCCTTCCTGCCCGCTACCCCTCCAGCTCAGTGGGGGGGACAATTTTTTTTAATTTTGCCTCAGGCGGCAAAAAGCCTAGGGCCGGCCCTGTCTGTAGGTGGCGCACAAACCTCTTTCTACAACAATTCGGCTCAATTCAAGAGTGCCTTGCTTCCTCTGCTCTAAAAGATACGCAACAGCATAATAACCTTTAAAGTGAAACATTTCTTTGTTAGAGCAGATACAAATCATACAATAAATCTGCACTGTTTCTACTTCCGGCTTTCATTGAAGCAGACATATTGGTAACATCCTGTGCTTTCAAATTAGCTTATCTGCCTTATCTGCCGTGGCAGTCAGCACACACAGAGGAGAGATCAAATTACAACTTGTGATTAGACACAGATGAGGAGGAATCAGACAGGCTAAACTCTCTAAATCCATACAGGGTGCATTTCTCTCTGATTTCCATCTGTCCTGTGCAAGAGTTCAGGTCCACTTTAAAGGAAACCCAAGGTGAGAGACATATGGAGGCTGACATATTTATTTCCTTTAAAATTATGTACATCGCCTGGCTGCCCTGCTGATCCATTGCTTCTAATAGTTTTAGCTGTAGGCTGTGAACAAGCATGACGATCAGGTGTTTCTGACACACAGCTGACAATATTAGCGGCATGCTTGTTACAAGTGTGTGTTTCAGACACCACTGCAGCCAAAAATCCACAGGACTGCCAGGCAATCTGCATTGCTTAAATGTCAATAAGCAAGGCAGCCTGCATATCCCTTTCACTTCAGTTGTCCTTGAAGGGGCCAGAGCTGCACGGACCTGACGGGGTTAAAGTATACAAGTATATCTAATAAAATCTATTTCACTATAATAAGGTCTGTCTCATTTATATATGATCTATATTTTATCTAGTCAAATACTGTTTGTATTGTAATGTATACAACATTATGTCATTTATATAGTCTATTTAATTTGTTTTATGAATATTTTTTGTCCGTTACTATAGTATATCCTGTGAATTACGGATAGCTTAATGTGTAATTTGTAAATCTGTTCATTGCTAATAACAAGGTAAGGGTCTCTTTAAACAATATGATTACTTACAGGCTGTTGGCCTGAGTGTACCGGCTGTGCAGGCGCTATACCGAAGCAAGTGCGCAATGAACCTTCGCTGTGTTGATTGCAAAATATTCAGTCAGGCGGGTGCTTAGAGGAAAAGTAGCATGTTTGCTGCACATGACAGCATGTTCAAAGTTATTGCAGTGAAACATCAGTGCTGCTCACTGTACATTTCCTTCAGCAATCACCAAAGCTGTTACTAAATTCTACCTGATCATATATCTCCCTGTGTGTGACCAGGGAAATGTAATTAATAAGAAAGCTAATGAGTAGATCGAGTGGATGTTACACTCAGGGTTTAAAGATGAACCAGAAGTAAAATTAAAGGGGAACTGAAGAGAGAGGTATATGGAGGCTGCCATGTTTATTTCCTTTTAAGCAATACCAGTTGCCTGGCAGCCATGCTGACCCTCTGCCTCTAATACTATTAGCCACAGACCCTGAACAAGCATGCAGCAGATCAGGTGTTTCTGACTTTTAGGGCTGAGACACACCAGAAAAGCTCCCCAAACGCTAGAGGTTTCAAAAGCTCTTCACAATGTAATGCTATGGTTTTTTTTTACAAAACCTCATCGCTCCCGTGTGCATAGACACATAGGATAACATTAGCAGGAGGTTTCAAAAACTCAAAATGCTCAGAAAAACTCCCCTGGTGTGCACCAGGCCTCAAAGTCAGATCTGACAAGACTAGCTGCATGCTTGTTTCTGGTGTTTTTCAGATACTACTGCAGAGAAATAGACCAGCAGGGCTGCCAGGCAACTGGTATTGATTAAAAGGAAATAAATATGGCAGCCTCCGTATACCTCTTACTTCAGTTCCCCTTTAAAGGACAACTGTAGTGAGAGGGATATGGAGGCTACCATATTTACTTCCTTTTAAGCAATACCAGTTGCCTGGAAGCCCTGCTGATTCACTGCCTCTAATGTTTTTAGACATAAGACCCTGAACAAGCATGCAGCAGATCAGGTGTTTCTGATATTATTGTCCATAGCTCCAAACTGTCCCTCTTTTGGAGGGACAGTCCCTCTTTGGGAACCCAATCACTCTGTTCCACTTTCTTCCAAATGTGTCCCTCTTTCATGTACAGATCTATATAAATATATGTCGTTTTCTACTGAAAAAAATGTATTTAATATACTCTAATGCCCCATTTACACGAGAGCGTTTTGCCGGCGATATCGGCAAAATGCTCAAGCGCTAGCGCTTTTTAAAGTGCTAGTGCAATAATATCCTATGGGCCCATTCTCACTTGGGCGATTTGTGTTAATCGCCGGCGATTAACGTAAATTGCCAAACGCAAACATGTAGCCTGCACCATTTTCAGGCGATTTCCCGCCGATTGCATCGTTTCAGTGCTATAGAAGCGCTCAACGCGATTGTTAAAAAATCACCAAGTGTGAATGGTGATTTTTTTCACGTTCAACGCAAAAAAATCGCCAGAGCAAAATGCTAGCAAAAGCGCTAGCGTTTTGCGATTTGCAAGTGTGAATGGGCCCTTAGGCATTGTTCACATTGTGTTCGGCTCGCGTGTCCATCTGCGGTGGGCTTTTTTTCTGCAATTTTTGTTATATGATTTTCGGCTCATTAGGGAATCATTGCTCAAGCGCTTTCAGGGCGATTTTGAAAATCGCCCGCGCTTAAAATTTTACAAAAACGCCTATAATGTGAACAAGGCCTAAATGTTATCTATATCCTTTAAAGAGTAACTGTCAGGCTGCAGAAGCTAATTTAAACCTCTATTCTCCTGTGTTAAACAGTTTAGACAGAAGCCAAAAAGACATTACTAAAGATAAAAATCTCTCTTACATTTAATGTGTTCTTATCAGCAAAGCTAAGCTCCTAAGGAGGACGCAAGCCGCATTCCATACTGCAAAGCATTCTGGGGCCCTCCCCTCGGCTGCTAAGGAGAAGACGGGATCAAGTTTCAGCAGCTTCTAACTCAGTCCAGCCACAGCACAGATAAATCTCCGGGGCAGAGTACACTGCAGGAGTCAGCTATTGTTCCTAGCCACATGGCTCATTAATATTCACTGCACACTGTGTTATTCTGTACGAGCTGTTCTGTGATCAGAAGCAGGCAGGACATGACGACACATTTGGCTTCACAAACATGGAACCTGCCATGGGCTGTCAGGAGCATCATTCTCTGCATATACTATATAAATATTCTGTGAAATCCAAACGTGGACAGTGAAATGCATATGTAATGTAAGTACAGCCAATCTTTAGCTACTGATATATGTGTTTATTTTCTCTGAGACCTTATACCTAACAGCTCCTCTTTAAATGTACAATGTATTTATTCATAGAAGCGCTCGGGAAATCGATATACAAAGCATTTTTTCAAACGCTTTGCGATTTCCCTATACCTTCCATTGAGCCAAAGTGCTCAAAAAGTGGCACAGGCAGCGCTTTTGAAAGCTGAACAGAATCGAACCGCTTATATACGAACACTCTCATAGGGAATCATTGCACAAGCGCTTTTAAGGCGCAGATAATCACCGGGAATCGGAAAGAAAAATTGCTTTAAAAATCACCAAACGCGGTTGGAACGCAATGTGAACAAGGCCTTAGAACCCTGGGTTCTTAGCCCTAACAGTGACAAAAAAGGAACACAGCCTAATTCTAAGTAGGATTAGAACTTTGCGTACATATTTGTCTTTTCATGTCACTTTAGGTACCCTTTAAGGTAGCATTATAAGAGTTAATACTTCTGACAAATTCAATCAGTTTAAAAAAATCCGCCAATAATCTGTTAACCCCAATATATCTGATCAATTCATTTCAGGTCAGTTTTGGACAGCATGATCCGGCAGTACATTTTCATTATGTGGCCGAGGGAGAAATGATGGGAATTTCAGATCGGGGGAGTGATCTATTATTTTCAGGAATGGGTCGCTATCATCCTGTGTATGGCTAGTGCTACAGAGAAGGAGTTTGGGTAGGAAGGTCTGTGAGTGGGAGGCAGGGTCGGACTGGGACACTAAGGGACCACCAGGAAAGCTTCGGCCTGCCCCCCCCCCTCATTTTGGGCTCACATATGCATGTACTCTACAGAAACACATAATTTGGTAGGACATCAGATTATGGTAGGGAACAGATTGTGAGCACTTCTGAGGACAGTCCATAACAGGGAGATGTCCAAGCAGCAAGAAAAATGGGTGTCACGTGTCACCACGCAGTAGAACATGGGCGTGGTCATGATGGGTCATGGACAGACCCAAAAATACACAAAGTAGGTAGTGGTGTTTTTCACAGAGAGTGGGTCTGACCAGAGAAACTTTAGATAAAATAATCAAGTAGTTACGTGCCTCATGATAATTAATCAAGTAGTCAAATGCCGCTAAATAAAAATATTAAGTAGTCACACACCTCCATATAAAATAATTAAATAGCCAGGTGCATCAAAATAAAATAATTTAGTAGCCAAATTGGCCCTGTATACATAAATTAAGTAGCCATGTTCCCCAGAAAACAGAAGTAGTCATGTGCCCATATATATCAGTATTAGGTAGCCAGTGCTAGCTGGGATTGCTACAGGTGTCCCCAGTATAGGTAGCCAGGTCTATAGGTGCCCCCAGTATAGCTAGTCAGGTCTACAGGTGCCCTCAGTATAGGTAGACAGGTCTACAGGTGCCCTCAGTATAGGTAGACAGGTCTACAGGTGCCCTCAGTATAGGTAGCCAGGTCTGTAGGTGTCCCCAGTTTCGTTAGCCAGGTCTATAGGTGTCCCTCCCCTGTATAGGTAGCCAGGTCTATAGGTGTCCCCAGTATAGGTAGCCAGGTCTAATGGTGTCTCCAGTTTAGTTAGACAGGTCTATAGGTGTCCCCAGTTTAGTTAGCCCGGTCTGTAGGTGTCCCTCCCCAGTATAGGTAGCCAGGTCTATAGGTGTCCCCAGTTTAGGTAGTCAGGTCTATAGGTGTCCCCAGTTTAGTTAGCCAGGTCTATAAGTGTCCCCAGTATAGGTAGCCAGTTCTATTGGTGTCCCCAGTTTAGGTAGGCAGGTCTATAAGTGTCGCTAGTATAGGTAGCCAGGTCTATAGGTGTCCCCAGTTTAGGTAGCCAGGTCTACGGATGTCCCCAGTTTAGGTAGACAGGTCTATAGGTGTCCCCAGTATAGGTTGCCAGGTCTATAGGTGTCCCCAGTTTAGGTAGGCAGGTCTATAGGTATCCCCAGTATTGGTAGCCAGATAGGTCTATAGGTGCCCCCAGGCTGGAAGGGGGGGGCAGTGGGCACAGAGCTGCAGGGAGGGGGGAAGCCTCCCCCTCCCTCACCTGGGGGCTCCCCTTCCACACTCCTCCCTTCAGAATTGCAGCCAGCCAGTGGCAGCAAGCGGGAATGACTTACCTAGTGTTCAGCCGCCAGAGCTCTGCGTGCCGCTGGTCTGATCTTCCGCACTGTCCAATCACGCTCTCACTGTACTTCCTGTGAGAGCATGATTAGACAGTGCGGAAGACCAGACCAGCGGCATGCAGAGCTCTGCTGGCTGCACTCGGTGAGTCCTGCTCGCTGACACTGGCTGGCTACAATTCTGGAGGCGGGAGCGTGGAAGGGGGTGGGCTCCCAGATGAGAGGGGAGGCTTCTCCCCCTCCCCGCAGCTCTGTGCCCACTGCCCCCCACCTTTCTGCACCGTGCCCCCTCCTGTTTGGCATCAGGGCCTTGAAGCCCCATGTAATTAGAAGGCCCCTTGGGAAAATTCCCGAGCTCCTGGTGGCCCAGTCCGACACTGGTGGGAGGAGAGATGATGGGTAGAAGAAAAGGAGAGAGTATCTATTCTGTGAAGGCGTGGCAGATTGGATCGGTAGGATATTGGGGAGGAGTGGGGGTGAGGCATAACATGTGCCCCATTATTTTAGGAAGCATTACAATCATGTTACCACCCCATATGGGAAAACAGTATTGCTGTCTCCTGTATCACAATGGCAGCTGACTTTAAATTATGCATTTATGTATTTTAGGAAGTAAGAGATTGGGAGGATATTTTCTGTGAAATTAGAAAATCATAGTGAGGAGGTAGAAAAGGTAGAAGCATGCTGACAGTGTGGTGGGATTTTAAAGCATTATAAGCTTTTGGGGAGATGAATGATAACATACTGGGGTGAAATGTATTGGGGTAGTTTAGGAGGTTAGGTCAATGGAAGTGCAGTAGACAGCTGTTATTCAAATGCATAGCTCCCAACTGTCCCTCTTTTGGAGGGACAGTCCCTCTTTGGATCCCTGTCCCTCTGTCCCTCTTTCCTCTTTCATTTGTCCCTCTTTCTATGTAAATATATATAGTTCTCTACTAAAATATGTGTTTGATTTACTCTAAACGTTATTCCCATCCTTTAAATTGATATATTACTAATTTTAAAATGTTAATGTGAAGGAAAATGAACCAGGATAGAAAGGACCAGTGTAGTTTGAATTATAAAACAACATATTTTTCTTATGAAATCTTTATAGTTTGTGTGACTAGGGCTGTGATGGGGGCGTGTTCAGGGGTGTGACAGAGGGCATGGCTTAAGTGTCCCTCTTTCTCATCTCTAAAAGTTGGGAGGTATGCAAATGCCTTTGCTATACGAGTCCTTTTGCACTGTAGCATCATGGGACAGCATTTAGCCAGGACCAACCACACCTCTAGTCCATGACAACACACTCTGCTTGTGGCTATCCTAAATAAAGTTTACAGCAGGGTGGATGATCATAACTGATCTTTACTTTATGTTTTGAAATGTTTTCATATTATGGGGCATCTATTTTCTGAGCGCCTTTTGGCCATCAGAGCTTTCTGAGAGCTTTTTAAAAAATGATCCCATTGACTTACATTAAAATAGTGGTAAAATCGCGGTATAATTGTGCGTTTTTACCGTGATCGCAATTTTAATGTAAGTCAGTGGTAGCGTTTTTTTTAAAAGCTCTCAGAAAGCTCTGATGGCCCAGTTTGTTTGAGCCCTTATAGTATAGTTTTCTATCTATCTGAGATTTTAGGACTCTTATATCCTGAATACTGGATTATTATAGGCTATGTTGTTTTGCATAGTATTTTAGTAATGAGGCTTTTTGGGTCTTTTTTTTAGCCCCTTACACACTCCTAGTAGTTCTGGTTCCCCATTAGCTTGCAGGGCAATCTGTAAAGCTAGATTGAAAAGCTGAGTGCCTAGGAAGGATCTCCCTGGATGTCACATAATAAAAGTGGTGATTAGACCTTCCTCTGTGAATTGCAGGATTCCCTCAATGGCTTCTAAAGCAGGAAGGATGCTGAAGAAGCATGCACTCTGGGGATCAGGAAGTTGTGCATTGTGTTGTGCATCGGAATGTCTGTATAATTGCTAAGTCTCTTTTTCATACGTATATTACACGTTCCACCCATTGGCTGCCCTATCAGGTGGTTAAACCAGCGTGACATCAGACTTGAAGTCTGATGAAGTAAATCTGCATGCTGTGGGCTAATCTCTTGTTCATATTTAACTCACAGCTTGTAATGATAAATCTCTTTGCCATTAATCTTATTTTCCAGTTCCAGTGGAAGTCAGGCCTCCTGGCCTGCACAGGTGAGGCCAGTTTATCACAGTCATGCTTTGGCTCCTTTAAGAATTTCAAAACCATGTCTGCATTCCTGTGCGGAATTCCAATCATTATTGTTCCAGGCTCAGACAGGGAAAGCTGCTCTGATGAACCACAGATGAGTTCCTTCCTTCTGGACTCTTGTACCAGGCTTGTTCCAGGTCTCATCATTCCACAGAAGAGGTTAAAGGGTCAGTCCACCCACGAGTAATGTATGGTTATGGCTGGACTCTAGTGAGATCAATCATTCCCAGGCGTCCTACGTCTATCTGGACTTCAGGAGCAAAGGCTAAATACTAGAGTTTGTGTAACCTCATCAAGGAGTCTCACCTCTCCTATAGTTTCCATAATGTCTAAGAAAACCGAACAGGTAGGCAGACCATGACATTATGACTTCCTTTTAGTAGGTGGGTGGAGCTGAGTGCCCAAATGATCTTAGTTGACTGTTGGCGATTTTAGCCACCAAAACCTGCCCTGAACTGAAATATTAGTTTTGGTGGATGACCAGGTCAAAGCATGGCTCTATGCAGATATTATCTTTCTGTATCAAACAAGATTTCCTTATATAGAAATCCTGTTTAGAAATATGGGTCAAACTATCTGAAGCAGGGGCGTTTTGTTGCTAAGGGCCTGATTCACAAAGCGGTGCAAACTTTTTCGCGCGATCGCGGACTTTTGCACGCGCAATTCGCGGCAAATTGCGTGCGCAAAAGTCCGCGATCGCGCGAATCGCGGCAAATTGCGCACGCAAAAGTCCGCGAAAAAGTTTGCACCGCTTTGTGAATCAGGCCCATGATTCCAACAGCTTTGGGCACCAAGGGATAATTGTGCAGTGCAAAACTGGGCACAATTAGGACCATGGGGAAATGTTTTGGGGTTTTTTTTGGCGGGGGGGGGGGGGGGTCTGAGGGCCTGAAGGAAACCCTCGCAAACACATGGAGAACATATAAATTCCATGCACTCTGATTTGAACTGGGGACCCCAGCACTTCAGAGGCCAGCTGGACCCAGGAGAACCCTGGAACTGCGTCGAGGGACATCTAGGACGTCTAGGAGCTTGAGGAAGCCCCAGGTAAGTAAAGCTAGTTTTTTTAATCGCCTCAGATATCCTTAAGACATATGAATAGAAAAATATAGTTAGGCAGCATGCGCCCCAAACCAAATTGTGCAAAGTGTCCTCTCTCATACAAAATTATCATATCCTCCCCAACACGTAAATAGGCAATGTGTCCTTGAAACATAGTCAGGCACCGCAGTGCATGCTGCAATTACCAAAATTGCATGGATTATAAAGGTGGTCAGTGGCTACAACTTAAACCATTTTTTTTTTCAAAAAGACCTAATAGTTTTTGAGAAAATCGATTTTAAAGTTTTAAATGAAAAAAGTATTTGTGATTAAAAATCGCCAAAACCCGCCAACTTTAGTGGTTAATAGCAAAGCTCCCGTAAATGGTAGAAACACCAAATTTGATTTTTTTTTTTTTCATAAAGATCTCATAGTTTTGGAAAAGATCAATTTCAAAGTTTCAAAGGAAAATAGTATACATTTAAATGCAGTAATAGCGGTAAATGACGGTTAATGTATTAACCACATTTACATGTATACTTTTTCCCTTTGAAACTTCCTTTGAAACTTTAAAATCGATTTTCTCAAAAACTATAAGGTCTTTTTGAAAAAAAAAATCGTCTTGTTCCCAGTTCCCACTATTCCTCTTAACATATCTGGCAAATTTGGTGTTTCACCAAATGCTTCGAAAATAAAGTAATTACTGAAAACAAGTATCACCTACAAAAAGCCTCATTTGTGCCGGAAAAAAACAAGATATAGATAATTTCGGTGTGATAAGCAGGGATAAAGTTATAGCCAAATGGATGGGAAGAGAGCTGAAATGTAAAAATGGCTCTTGGCGATAAGAATAAAATAGCCTCTGGTGTGAAGTGGTTAATCAAGGAGTTTATACACAAATAAAAATAATCTGAGTAGTAAGACTAATAAAACACATGTGCCTGTTACAGAAGGTTAGATGGATGTTTACAGTTGTGCCAATTCCCTATTTTGGGGGAAATAGAAAAAAATAAAAATGAGGTTTTCCTAGCTGATCATTAGTGTTTTCATAATTAGTGAAAGTTGTTCAGTGGTTTTCTGTATCTTTACCTTCTTCCATCGTCAAAGCAGTTAACCTAAATGCTTCCTAGAGATGAACATGTGTGCCTGTTTATAGTTTTTGTATATAATGATTTGGGGGATTTGTATCATGCTTGCTCTATCTAATTATTATTACATGTGTTTAGGCAGCTTTAGGCTGCTTCACTTGCAACATCTGCATCTCAGAATGTCATCTTTCATTACTGATTGGTGCATAAATGGATCTATTAAGTCTGTGATTGTCTGTAAACATTACAAGACATTTGCCTTGGTTACAGATTATTGGCATTCAGCTTACTAATATTTGTTTAGATGTTTGTGTTTTGCTAGTCTTTGACCTGCAGTGCAGGCTTTCAGTCCTTGCATACAGAATAACATCTAACCTTTGCTTTCCTCTGAAAAGGCAGCAGCTGGTACTGAAGGAATTTGTTCCTTCTCTCAATGAGTCACCCTGCAGCTTATCGACAAGCAGTGGGGCGGCAACTGCAGCCAGGTCACATGACCAGGAGGGCATGTTATGCCACCAATTTAAGGGTCTAGCAATGGCAGTTCGAAGCCAAGCTAAATTATTAACCATGCTTATGCTTGACAATTTAACAAATTTGACAAATTAACAAGCTGACACATCATTGCATTCCAGTGGTTCTGGAGGTGTGTTTAGCTTCTAAGGGTACAATGGTTAATTTGCATATATTCAGCAGTGTTGCTCTGGGAGACATCTCAAGCTCACTCCAACCTGAAATATCGCAAATTCTTTGCTTTGTTTTAGGAAAGCAAACTTTTGTTTTTCTTAACATCTTAGTAAGGGGGCTTTTAGGTCCATTGTAGTCCCTTACACACTCCAATGAGTTCTGGGTCACCATGAGCTTGCTGGTTAGTCTGTGCCTCTCGGATTCACAAGCCCTACTCCATAGAGCCAAATTAATCCATGCCATGCACTGATGAGGATCAAACAATCCGGAACAGTCTGTATGCATGTTGGATTATTATGGCTCTGCACAAATTAACAAGCTGACACATCATTGCATTCCAGCGGTTCTGGAGGTGTGTTTAGCTTCTAAGGGTACAATGGTTAATTTGCATATATTCAGCAGTGTTGCTCTGGGAGACATCTCAAGCTCACTCCAACCTGAATTATCGCTAATTCTTTCTGTTTTAGGAAAGCAAACTTTTGTTTTTCTATGCTTGACAATATTAGGCATTTTTTAAGAAGTGTGTGGAAAGGCAGGCAGGAGGTCTAATCCTATCTCTATCTAAATTAGTAATGAACTGTGAACTTCTTCCTTTCAAACTCTTGCTACTTGATGTTTTGAAAATGTGAAACGTTTCAGCAAAAACTAGCCGGAATTAACATTAGGGTAGGGGTTTATAATAATAAGAGAGGATAGGTATAGTTGCTAAGGAGAAGGCCAGAAGGGCATCATTTAGAGAAAGTTCATCTATGCCTAAACTAACACTCCCCTCCCCCCACCTACACCTAACACTAATGTATCCCCTACCTACACTTCCTCCACCGCTAAAATAGCCACTATAATGCTTCCCTGGTTTCCCACCTCTATTTGATCCAATACAGAGTACATTGTAGAACTCTGTAGTGGATAAAATGGCCACTATGATCCTTTGCACCATTGCTACAAAAGTATGTAGCGGAACATCCCCGTTGCTACAGCTAGTAATTCAGAATTTTAACATTGGCACCCATTTCTATAGGATGTGAGCATACCCAAATTGCCTGCTTCACCTAGCCAATCCCGTAACATTAACCTTCCTAACCGAGCCCAGAGCTGATGTCTGGAGCTCAGCTAGCTGAACCCCGCCACTCGCTTCTGCTGATGTCTGCAGGTCGGTTGCCGATAGCCAAACCTCACCGCTTGTTTCCACCAATAGCTGCTCACATATGCCGATGTCTAAGTGCCACACGCTACTTCCTGTTTATCAGGAAGCAGCATCAGACTCTTAGACATTGGACCTCCGAGGTGAAAGCATGGAGGTATGCTTGTGTTCCTGCCGCCGCTGCTCCTATCACCGATTAATGCTGGAGGGGGAGTGCTGAGGGGAGAGCCCGAGGTGAGGGACCAATGTGGGGGCCAATGTTCTCCCCTCATGCTGCAACCCCTCATGCCCCCAAAACTGCCCTGAGCATGCCCCGGTGGATCCAAATTTTCGCAGGGGCCCCAGTGATTTTTAATTACGCCCCTGATTCACTTCACTGTGTTCTGTGTTTGTTTAGTTAGATGAAACTGTCTTGTCAGCAGCTGTGAATAGACTGCATGAGCTCTGCCAGGAGCTCCGCTGAGGCAGCTCTCATACAGTAAACACTGAGGCTTACCCCTTTCAATGCCTTCTGCAAAAGTGAAAACTAGTAAAACTTCAGGTTATTTTGAAATTAAGATACAAACATTTCCATAATGCCTGGTACACAGCATGACAGATCAACGGGTCAAATCAACAATTTCTGACAAGTCAAATCAGGTTTCCCCTGATTTTCAAATTGATTTTGTATAGAAGTGATTCAAAAATTGGTTGTAAAAATGATCAGAAAACTGATCGGCAGGTGCAGACCTCCCATGAACCCACTTAAATCATGTGATTCAGGAGGAAAAATCTAGGGAGCTGTGTTTGGTCAAACAGTTTGGGCCACCTGGTGCCTGCCTCCTCTTTGCTTTCCTGCCCGCCTCATCCATGTATCCCTGAATCCCCATCCTTATTCAACTGTTGGCACCTGCCGCGACCAATCAGGCATGGGTGTTGCCATTAGACCGGCCAATCACAGCCACCTGCTGCTCCTTTTTCTAACTAGTGCCGATGGTGTCATGCGTGGGACCACTGCACTGTCAATGGGCCAATCACTGCACACCATCAGTAGCAGTGACATCTGATAGGTCACTGCTACAGATTTAGAGCAGTGATTGGCCTAATGACGGTGTCGTGGTCCCACCCCTAAGACCATAGAAACTAGTTAGCACAAGGAGCAGAGGGCAGCTGTGATTGGCTAGTCTGGTGCAAGCACCCCCACCTAATTGGTTGCATGCAAAAGCTTCCCCTTGGCCATGGTGATCTCTCGTCAATGGTGATGTTTCTATGGGTTATGTATGATATCAGGTATATATGAGGGGGGCGCACATCCTCCAAAGTTTGCTTCAGGCAGCAGAAAGTCTAGAACTGGCCCTGCTGATCTGAAATTATTGATTTGACCCGTTGATCTGATGGTAAATTGCATAGTGTATATCCCTGGCATTAAGGTTCTCATGCTGTGGCTTATCTTTTGAGGTTCTGAGTTTAGTTTCACTTTAAGAGATGCTTATCGGGCAGCTTTTTGGTGCTTTTTTTACACTCGTATTCGTATAATCCAAAAGTAAGCACACCAAAAAATGCCTTAGGCATAACGTTTGCATTTTGGGAGAAATCACATTGCTGCACTGGAAATAGCGCATCACGATTTAAATCATTTCCCAACAATCCTTGCAATTAGAAAGTTGTGTGCACTCCAGAAATGTAATCAAAGCACATGCTGTGGATAAAGGGCCTATTTATTAGTTTGAACCCCATACCGTAATCTACATCATAAGCAAGAATTGGAAGCAGTAGTATTTGTAGTTCATAATCTTTTTCCCTGGTGGGTGGATTTGTTTACGAGTTTAAGTACAAAGGATCTCTAACCTTTAACCATAGGAGATACAAAAATCCAGCATTCCCTGGTTTAAGTTCTGCAAATTCTCTGTTTGGAGAAAATATAGCCTTTGTTGAGTCTTTAATGAACTGTCAAGCTTGTGATTTGTGTTTAACCAATGTGTGTGAAAAACAACTGTCTCGGCCACGTGGAGCAGAAGAAGATAAGCTAGCCCATGGCAATGGAAAATTTCATGTTCCAGAGAAAATTGGGGCGTAACCGGTTTCTGTTCTACATGAAGTTTAACAATGAAGTTTAATCTACAACTGGGGGAATGGCAGAGGGTAAGAGGATGAAACCTTCACCTTTCACCTCTTGGACCTCCACTTACACTAGGTTGAGGTTGTAAAGTAATCTAGTTTTATAGGTTTCATCTCTTACCCCTTCTAGGATTGTGTCAGTGCACATCATTAGCACTGTGAGCTCTTCCTGCAGAGGCTCACACGGAATTAAGTCTGCGGTCTCCCAGAGTGCTACCAAGGTCGGGTTTGAGGTCACTGCCGCAGGGCGGACGCTGAGTGCTTCACAAAGGCTCTATAAATGAAACTGAACATGTAAGTTTTATTTCAAGTTAGTGTTCTGCTCAAAAGGTTATTAGGATTAAACTCCATGCTATTAGGATAAATTCCATGCTTAGTCGAAAACTACAAAGTGGACCTACCTATGAAAAAAAAACAGATAGCGACAGTGATTTCAACAAGCAACATTTGAATATACTTAGGAGGATGGGACCTTACAGAATAATTGTAATTTAGAGAAAAACATGGTTCTACATTACTTACAAATTGTAAATGGTAGACTCTAGCTGGGAATGTATGACACATGTACAGTGCTCATGTATAATGCATGAAGAAGCATTCTACTGTGCATGTGCCGACTTGTTCCTCGGCCTGATGGAGCTTTATGGCACATGTACATACAACTCCTTTGTAGAACTGGTAAACAGACAGGTCTACAAATTAGTTTTCAGTCAGCTTTAAGGTGCGTACACACGCCGGACTGGAGGCAACGACGGGTCCGTCGTTACCTCCCGCTGGGTGGGCGTGCCAACGACAGTCCGGCGTGTGTACGCACTGTCGGCGGACTGATACGGCTGTTTCTGAGCGATCCGCCCGGCGGATCGCTCAGAAACAGCCGTATCAGTCCGCCGACAGTGCGTACACACGCCGGACTGTCGTTGGCACACCCACCCAGCGGGAGGTAACGACGGACCCGTCGTTGCCTCCAGTCCGGCGTGTGTACGCACCTTTAAAGAGACACTGAAGTGAAAAAAAAATGATGATATTATGATTTGTATGTGTAGCACAGCTAAGAAATAAAACATTAAGATCAGATACATCAGTGTAATTGTTTCCAGTACAGGAAGAGTTGAGAAACTCCAGTTGTTATCTCTATGCAAACAAGCCATTAAGCTCTCTGACTAAGTTAGTCGTGGAGAGGGCTGTTATCTGACTTTTATTATCTCAACTGTTCCTGGACTATTTACTTTTCCTCTGCTAGAGGAGAGGTCATTACTTCACAGACTGCTCTGAAAGACTCATTTTGAATGCTGAGTGTTGTGTAATCTGCACATATTATAGAATGATGCAATGTTAGAAAAAACACTATATACCTGAAAATAAAATTATGAGAATATTTTCTTTGCTGCTAATCTTCTAGTAATTATTCATAGTACACAACCAATTCACTATATCATATTTTTTTTTTCGCTTCAGTGTCTCTTTAAAATCAAACTAAAGTCAACATTGAACAAGGAAAATTTTCTAATCCATCATATTGACAGAGGATTAGCTATGGGTGGGCAAGGGGGGACATATGATCCTGGGGGCAGTACTGATTGGCGCTTGGCGCGGCCATTGCACCCCCACGTGCATAAGAGGTGGCTCACTGGCTGCTTGAAGTGCTCCTACTTCTCTCCCTCCCTCTGCAGAAGTGTTAACAGCAGCAGAATAAGGCTATCTATAGGGGAAACATCTGGCTATCTAAATAGGGTGAAGGGGGCACATCTGGCTAACTAAAGGGGCACACATTTGGCTATTTAAAGGGGGGCACCTCTGGCTATCTGAATGGGGTAAGGGGGGCACATATAGCTATCTAAATAACTTTTGAATCCACACATGACCACATTTTGATGTGTGGTCACTGGTCAGTCACGTCCATTTTGTCCCCGGGCGCTGAAAACCCTAGCTACGCCTCTGCATGTTGATGAGTACAAAATGTAAATATTACCTCTGGAACTGAACTTCTCAATTTGAAAAATCCTTTGTGTATCTGTGCTTGCTGCAGCTGTGAACATACTGTATTTTTCCACTAGACAATTAGGCCTGTTTCAAACACGGTGGCTAGAATGACCGTCCATCCACGTGCGTGGCAATGGCTGCAGCTTGGCACATGTGCTTGCGGAAACCCATACCTAAGACCTCTAGAGCCTGACCAGTTTCCTGTAACCGTAAGCAGATTGTGGACTTACAGTTTCTCACCACTTTACTACACCTGAACTACAACTCTGCATCCTCACATAAAGGACGTGTTTTCCCCTGTAATGCAGTGGAAAACATATGCCCTTTATGTGAGGATGCATAACCCTTAGAGCCTGTTCACATTTTTAGCAACCAAGTGATGCACACCATTCAGCACTGCTGATGACTGCAATGACATGCTATGTGGTTCCATCCCATACAAGTGAATAGAGCACCACGTCAAAACGTTTATGATGCAATTTCTTATGGTTCTAAGGAGAAACAACCGGCTATAAAGTACTGATAAATTGCATATTTTGAGCATTGGTCTGTTGGAAATGCCTTTCTGCCATAACAAGTCTCTGTTAAAGAACAACTATTGCGTAAAATTGTAATATTGAAAATACATACCATACATACAAAATGTACGTGTTCCAGAGTAAAATAATTTAATTTAAAATAAATTACTGTTTCATATGTCGCTGTCACTATAGTAGGTAGTGAAAATCTGACAGATCTGTAAGGTTTTGGACTAGTCCACCTCTTCATGGGGGATTCCCAGATGTTCCATTATATACAGCACTTATTGAACTGCCAAAATAGTGTGCAATACGTAGGGAAGGTGGCTGACAGATCTGTACAGATTATTTCACGTGAGTGCTTTTGTAAACAATAAAGGAAATACTGAGAATACTCCATGTGGAGATAAACTAGTCCAAAATCAGTCAGAACTGTCAGCTTTTTACTACCTACTGTACTGCCTCAGCAAAATAGTAAAAGAGCAATGCATAGTAAATTTCACTTTGGAAAAACTGTACATTTTATATGTATTTAAAATATAAAAATGTAGTGATAATTGTAAGTGACAGCAACATAGTTAAAAAAAAAATAGAGTAATTTATAGCTCATTTTACACTGATAAAAATGTATATTTTATTTGTATGTATTTTAAATGTTTTGTGATAGTGGTCCTTGAACAGTGATCAGAACCTGAAACTATCACTACCTATAGAAGAGCATTTGTAGCATCGCTCTGGCAATTTATTGCTGGCCTTTTATTGTTTGTGTGGCATTGGCCATAGTCTGTTTATAGTTAAATATATCATTCTAAAAACAGAATTAGGTCCTGACATAAGGATGTCTTATTCACTGATGTGGATCAAGCAGCCTTCAGAGGTCATAAGCACAAAATGACAGCAAGGAATTGAAGCTACACACTCCTTCCAGGGACATCTGAAATTCACTTAATCAAAACTACATCAAATATTGATGCTTTGAGATTAATTATGGTGCAATCAATAGATACTGAAGGTGAGGGATGCGGTTCTTAATGAATGAAAATGGGGATGGCAATTCAAAATGAAGTAGAGTGTCAAACTGAGTAAAATATCTCAGTAAAATACGTACCTATACTAAGAGTTCCAGAAACCTGATAGAAATTAATAATATTACTATCATATCGGCAATATAAAATAATAAAAAAGCAATCACAATAATAATAATAATTTTTAATTGTTTAAAAATGTGGGCCTGAGGCTAGGTTCACAGTGGGACGTTTCCTGCTTTAATAAAGTCATATAACGCAGGTTACCGCACTGCAATGTTAACCCTATGCGATGTTCACAGTGTGACGTTTAAGTCGCATTGTAAATGTTGCGTTATGGTAACGCACTACTGCAGTGAGTTACCTCTTAACGCAGATGTTAACAGATACAGGGAAGCATACTTTTCATCGCCTGTATGCTCCACTGTGTCTACTGTATGCAATGATAATGCAACGTTAAGATGCATTGCGACTTCTTTGGTGCGTTGCAATGTTGCATTGCGACTTTAACGTCACAACGTCCCACTGTGAACCTAGCCTGAATCAAATAAAGGTCCGTACACATGCTAGAGTAAAGCTGGCAGAGGCAGCCGATAACAACCAACGCAGCCTCATTGTGTGAGCTAGTGTCCGGCGCCATCTTGCCTTCCTCCCCCTCCTCCTCACTCAGACATCGATGGCCAGATCGCATCATGTAGCAATCCATGCAGGGGTTCACAGTGTGCAGGGTAAACTCCAGGAGCTGATCTGCGCTGATGGTGCTTTAGCTGCAGAGCTGGCCATGGATTTCGGAGCTCCACTCACCTCCTGCTTACATTCCCTCAGCGGTTTCCACGAGTTTCTGAACTTAACAGTAACCGAGGAGGGGGGGGGGTGTTTACTGTTAAGCTTTGTTGCCTCCATTGACGATGCTACCTTGGTTGGGTGTGGCAAGAAGTTCGAAACAGTAGGGGCAGCGTGTCAGAAGGCTCTGGCTCCAAAGGTTTTGCGGTGGACTCTGGATGTGACATAAGCATATTCAGTATGTTGTCTTATTTGAAAACCATTTTTTTAATAAGGTGCACATTGAGTTGTAGTGGTTTTTTTTTATATAAATTTAGGGTTTCTGCACATTTAAATGGATCTCTGGATAAAATATCTCTGTTTTAGATGACTTGGTTGTCATATATTTACCAATATTCCCCTTTACAACTATGCAACAGCTGGGGAAAATGACCAGTTCACTGTTGGGCACCTGTGTCAGACACAACAGAAAGCAAAGAACTAAGGTAGATTTCTCCTGCTACATCTAGCTATACTGTGTGATGACTCTCGGTGGTTAGGGTCAGGGATTTAACCTCCAAGTTTCTGCAATGAGAGACCAGGAGCCCAATGGTGCAGTATCATTGGAACATATGTAATTTGATAATCCAGGTCTGCTGCACAGGTGCTGGTCGCCGGTCGCTCTCCTTTGATTATTGAAATACGAAGGGCGCCCGCACTCGTGACTGCTGCTACTTAGGCACTTAATATTGAGCTGAGGAAGTGGGCCAGCACCCGTGAAACGCGTTGCCGTATGTGCATCAATAAATATTATATCTACCTCATGTGGTTTGTTCCAAGAAGGCGGTAAGATCAAACTCCTACTATTTCTATCGCTATTTAGACTATAAATATTTTAGGGCTCCTTCTACAGTTTATTTTTACATATAGCTAAATAATTGCCATGAACATAGCGGTCCTGAAAGGAAATTGTTTTCTTTTTTTCTCCAGTGAAGATTTACATACCCTCTAACTGGTAAGTGCAGCGCACTCACTTCTGTGCAGACCTCCAGAAAACTGATGAGTCATCACCTCTCCTAACATAAAAAAAGTATTTTTAATCAGGTATGAAGGGAAGACTAAATAGGCAGCATAATGAAGGTGGCGCTGATCCAACAGGGGTTAACGCTGTGCAGAAATGGCCTGCTTTGAAGGAATGTCAGCCATTAGCTGTGGTCCCAGTGCCTGCAGGATTGTACCAGTGGAATAAATTCTTTCCCCTGCTGCCCTGCTGATTCCCTGAGTTCAGTTAAATGTCAGCCCAGCTCTGACAAACTGCAAATTACCAGAGGGCATGTAGTTCTTTCAATCCAACTGAACCCTATCAACAGGGATTTAATACCGTATCACTCACACTGGTTTGGGCCTAGGTATATCCCCCATCGGGAATCACATCCTCCCACCACAGCAGAGGTGCACAGACAAGTTTATTGGACAGCTTGGGGGAGGGGTGGGGAAGCATTAAAAGGCACCAAGGCCCAAAATTACAAATGCTTCTCCTTTCTCCAAGGAAACCTGTCCCTAATTACCAGCTGACAGGCACAATTCACAGGCAAATATATCAACCAAACAGATGATACATGAAGCCACTATTGCAAGGAATACAAATAGCACTGTGTACTAAGCAAATGGGCACTATTTACTAAGCAAATTACTTTGGAAGTTTATCTCCGATGTACAAAACTGCAAAAGCAATACAGTTAGAGGCCCTTAAAAGTGTAGTTTTTTGTCTGCTATAAGGAAGAAAAAGCCTCTGCTTGGAATTTGAAAAACATTTTCTAGCTCTTATGTATCATCAGCGTATTACAGAAAATTATACAGTGCAGAGAATCATTCACACTTTCACTAGCCTGAGATGGTGGCTATAAACTGGCGGAATTGTGTCCTATTTCCTTCTGGGGTTAAAATGTCTAATACTGAAAAATCTAAGTATAGGTTTATATTTATACTGTATATACATTTGTACAATACCCAGAGGGATCCACAGATAACTGATGACTGTGCGCATTTCCAGCCTTAAGGTCCTTTCACACTGGGGCGGTGCAGTAAATATACTCCACCGCAGCCCAATGAAAGTCTTTGGGGCCGTTCATACTGATGCAGTGCAGCGCGATGGAAGTGACGTATTCACCGCATCCCCGACACAAGGAAAGTTCTATATTACAGACCTGTGGCGACATGTGGCAGACCGGAAGTCATGTAAGTCTATGGCAACGCTTGTGTGTGTGAAAACCCGCCGCAAGTTTTACGAGTCGTGCATGCACAGAAGCATATTTTTTTTGCAATATGCTTCCGTGCACGTGATCACTTCGGCCATAGGAAGTGAGCGTCACTTTCCGCTTGGCTGCAAGATGGGGATTACCGCGTACTAACCTGGTGACCCCCGAAGGCCTGTTTTTGGAGGTGTGGTGCAGCCCCCGGGCCGCACTGCACCGCTGCCACTAATCCGCAGTGTGAAACTGTCCTCAAGCTACGTACCCATGCAATTTTTTCAAATTATTTTTCCTGTTACTGGCAATTTTATGGGCGATGAGTAATTGTTTTCACGATTTTACAACATGGGTAGATGTTTGCGATTAAACAAACAACGTTTTGTGACACTTGGTGATTACAACTGTCGCTGCAGATTGGATCAGACAGTGGAAATAGGGAGTGCTAACTCCCTAGGGAGGGTTAACTGTTTTTTGATAGACTCCTGCACCAAGTGACATGATGGTTTGAACTTTTGTTCGTGCCCGTCGTGTGCCGTCGCTTGACGTCGTGTGTTCCAGCGGGTAGGAAGATGGATCGGGGGAACTCATTCATCAGGCCGTGTCGCTGTGGGTTCTTCGATCCATCTTCTGGTGAGCACAAAGGAATCACATATCAATGTATCATATAAAATCCATATATCAAGTTTGTATAAACATGGTCTTCATGACATCATTTGGTTTAGCATGATATGACATAGGGTGGACACATACTCCCCATCGGTCATGGGGGCCCCCAGCAAAACTTTGCTGGGGCCACTTAAAGTGGACCTTAAGTGTCAAAAATAAATTGAGTTTTACTCACCTGGGGCTTACTTCAGCTCCCTGCAGCTGATCGGTGCCCACGACGAGTCGCTCTGATGCTCCAGGTCCCGCTGGCGGCCACTTCCGGTTTCACCGTCAGGACCCGTCAGGCTGGGGAACGCGGCTGATACTACGCATTCCCAGGCAAAATAGCACCCCTATGCGGCCATTTTATTGAATTGCATGCACTCTGAAAATGGTGCAGAAGCCGCGTTTGCGAATGGATAGAAAGCTCATCGCGTATATAAGAACACTCACATAAGCTAACATTGCACATGCGCTTGTAATGCAATTTTTAAAATTGCCATCTCTTAAAAATAAGCGACAATGCTTATAATGTGGACAAGCCCTAACGGCAGTTTCACACTGAAAATTGCAACTAAATAGCAATCACAATTTTTTGGCACTCTTTTTGAAACTGCTCCCGACGTGCTACATGTAGCGCATTTGCCACTGCTACACAATCCCAATTGCTGTAGTGTGAATGTTCCCATAGGGAGACACCGCTATATCACGATTGCTGTCGATCAGTAATTACAGCACAATCACTGCGGAATCAATCATATTACCCATTGCCCAATAGTAGAATAACTTTACTGATATTCTACAAGTGGCTTTCCCCGGCGCCCTTTTTAACATGTATGCATTTTGGACAGTTAAGCATTGTACACACAAAAGGGAAAACTCGGCTGAGACAATTGTTCAGTGCAGTCTTGCCTGAGAATCTAATGCCTGGTACACACAATGAGATTTTCTGGCAGATTATTTCCAACATGTCTGATCAGATTTCCGATCAATTTTCCATGTTGGAAATAATCGATCTGGCAGTAAATTTGCCAGAAAAATCTCATTGTGTGTACCAGGCATTACAAGTGTACAGCTATCCAACAACATTGTTTAGATCTGACTTGCCAGATTACTAAACAAACAGCAAACATGCCCATTGCCTTCTTTTGTTTTCGTGCTGTCTGTTGTCCCTCCTTTCGTCATAGCATGTCTGTACACTGCTTGCTACCCAAAATATCACCCTAAGTTTTACTTGGCTTTTTTTGGCTTTTATGAGCACCCTAACCTGCTCAGATATCTCAACTCAAATAGCTGCCATTGCTGACAACCAAAGTCACACCCTAGGACATTTCCAGCTCTCACTTTTGGCAATAGAGTGCCTGATTCCTTACAAAGACACATAACTTGTATTACCTAGTAAAACACAAATGTAGAGATAATCGAGAGCCCTTGATAGTGTAGTATGTAAGCAATGCTTAGTGTGTTACATAAACATCATAAGAAAGGTACTCACAAAGGTGGGTTACCTCTAAGGCGTCCCCTGTAACTGCAGGTGAGGAGATCTCTGTAGAGATGGCTCGAACCTCCGATATTTGGTTCACAAACCTCGAACGCAAACTTCCACAAAAAGTTCGGTTCGTGCAAACTTTTTGAACCGCAATAGACTTCAAAGGGGAGGCGAACTTTGAAAACTGCAAACATTTATGCTGACCACAAAAGTGATGGAAAAGATGTTTCAAGGGGTCTAGCATCTGAGTTTTTGCATGGCGGAGTGGGATACACGCCAAAAGTCCCGGGGAAAAATCTGGATTTGACGCACACCAGCGTTTTAAGGGCAGAAATCACATTGCATGCTAAATTGGAGGCCTAAAGTGCTTTAAAACATCTTGCATGTGTATACATCAGGGAGTGTAATTAGTGTACTGCTTTACACTGACAGACCAGACTCACTGTGTAATGCACCGCAAAAAGCTGTTTGTGTAGTGACGGCAGTGCTGGACTGGTGCGCACCATGACAAGAGTGCAGGTAATGGCGGCCTTCCAGCCCATATGGTCGCCAGGCTGAGGTAGCACAATGACAGAACAGTGACTGTCCAGCTGATCGAATTTGGTCTGTCCACAATGAAGTAACGTCCCTATTATCGTGGGCGTGCCCCCCCCCCCCCCCCCGAGACATTCATATAGCAGTCGGTCATTGCTTCATTGTGATGCGCAAGCCCCTTCACCGTGGCAAGGTAACGAAGGGGAATTGACACATGTGCATGCCTTTTGTTTTGTTGTTGCAGCTGCAGTGCAGCCATGTACACGCACCACAAAAATTATTACCTGTTGGTGGTGGCGGAGAAGGCAGTCAAGCGGCCTGCAGGCAGAGATGCTGTGTGGGGCGCGACTTAGTCTTGGGGCAGGCAGTCACACACCATGCAGGCAGAGATGCTGTGTGTGGGCACTGACTTAGTCCTCAGGCAGGCCTGACCGTGCTTTGCAGATCCCGTGGTCAGATGGACCCTTGACCCAATGCTGTGTGCCAGAGATGACACCACTTGCCTTTCAACATCATGGTACAGTTTGGGTATCACCATTTTTGAGAAATAATTGCGGCCTGGTATCTTCGACTGCGGTGTGTGGCTTTGCTTTTGTGTGCTGCTTTTCCTCAGGTGGTCATCCCATTGCAGTTTGTGCTCTGTCATCATGTGCCTTCGTAAGGAAGTTGTCCCTACACGGGTCTTGGTCTTTCCATGGCTTAATTTTTGGTGGAGTACAGATGGCATTGCTCTCATCTGAGGCAGACACACACAAAAATGTCCACACCACTGAGCCCTGGGGTGATGGCACTTTGGTGGTGGTGGCCGACTGAGTGTTAAGTGGGGTGCCAGAATCAGAGCAGGAGGAGGAATATATGTCACGCTTCCATACGGAAGCTGAGGAAGATGAGGTGTTCTGTGTTAAATAGTCAACTACGTCCTGACAATCTTGGGGGTTGATGAACACGTACTTTGGTCCAGGGCCGCACAAAATCATGACAGCACGACCTCAAACAGACCTGCCGGGTGGCCTGCCTCTGCCCGTTTTGCCCATATTGGGGGGGATGAAGTGAAAGGTATGCACTGACTTGACTAATACAATGTGCAGTCACACAGGTGCAGTGAACAGGTATGCAGTGACTGGTATCAATACAATGTGCAGCTGTCACACACACAGGTACCATGAACAGGTGCAGTGACTGGTGGTCAGGCATGGGCTTAAATTCGTCTTCGGGTGATCCGAATAGTTACTATCCGGATTTCACCCAGTAATGCTGTGCGGGCTGGGCGGGGGTCAAGATTACCCGTCTGACGTCTTCTTCGCTCGTCCCTCGGCACCTCCCACGATGCATTCCAATGCGCCATCACGTGATTACAAACACTTCCTCCTTCAACCCGGAAGGAGGAAGTGTTTGTAATCACGTGATGGCGCATTGGAACACATCGTGGGAGGCGCTGAGGGACGAGCGAAGAAGACTTCAGACGGGTAAGCTTGACCCCCCCGCCCAGCCCACACAGCATTACTGGGTGAAATCTGGATAGTAACTATCCGGATCACCCGAACACAAATTTAAGCCCATGCCTGCTGGTGGTATATAACACTGCGTGCGCTCACATAGGTAGGTAGGTGCACTGAACAGGTAGGTATGCAGTGATTGGTATTACAAAAGTGGAGCTGTCACACACACAAGTACCGTGAACAGGTGCAGTGACTGGTGGTATATAACACTGCGTGCGCTCACGTAGGTAGGTAGTGCACTACTGAACAGATATGCAGGGATTGGTATTACAAATGTGCAGCTGTTACACACAGGTAGTCACTGAATATGCTGGGCCTGGCAGTGGCACAGTAGGAATTACCAAGGGGCCAAGGTCCATCAGCTGCGACTGACAGGGCTGTATATGCAACACAAGTGTCTGTGGGACACACACACACACACACACACACAAATAGATCACAAGAACAACATTAGCTCTCAAAAGAGCTGTTGAGGATGAGAAGTGCTTTTTAGCAATAAGTATCAGCAAGAAGGGGCAAGCTAACAAGCCTAACACAAGAGCTTAACTAAGCTTACCCTATGTCAGCAGGTTCTCTCCCTTCTCTAATTACTGCAGCCACACGAGTGAGTGAAAAGGCTGATGCTGCCTGCCTTTTATAAGGGGGGGGGAGGGGCTCCAAGAGGGAGTGTATCCTGATTGGCTACCCTGTGTCTGCTGACTGTGATGTAGAGGGTCAAAGTTGGCCCTAATGATGTAGTATAGGGAGCAGGTCAAACTCGCATATAGTTCGAGGTTCAACGCGAACGCGAGCCACCGAAGTTTGCACAAATAAGTTCGCGGTCGAACCGTTTAGGCCATCTCTAGATCTCTGTAAACAGGAGAAAACACAGGTAGTGACAACCATCCACGAAGGGTGCACTTGAGATAACAGGTTATAATTTGAACAGAGGTGCCAGTAAAGAGTAACATATTTAAAAACAGTTTAAAAAGGGAGGTAGTGGTGGACTTACCTCCCCAAACAGACTCAAATTAGTCTGTGATCAGTAGAAAAATTATTTGATTTATAACTCAATACAATGCAATGCGTTTCCTGGGTCTTTACCCACTTCATCAGGCTATAAAAGGAGCAACTATTCAGTAGATCCTCCGGAGGCACTTTGCTGGCTCGGATCTACTGAATTGTTGCTCCTGTTATAGCCTGATGAAGCAGATATAGACCCGGGAAACGTGTTGCATTTTGGAGTTACGCATACATTTTTTTTTCTATTGATCACTGACTAATTTGAGTCTGGGGGGGTAAGTCCACCACTACCTCCCTTTTTAGACTGTTTTTAACCACTTTACCCCCGGCGGTACGAATTTCTCCGTCCCTTTTTTTCCCTCCTAAAAAACCAGGGCCGGAGAAATCCGTACCTTCCGCGCTCCCGCCGCTGTCCGCGCTACCGCCGCTCGTGCGCGCGCACCCGCTGCTCGTGCACGCCGCCGCCCGCTTGCCCGGAGATCAATGAACGGAAAAATCCATTCCCGTTCGTTGATCTAAGCCCCCGCAATGATCTGCTGCTTCTTTTAGAAACAGCGCGATCATTGTGAGTCTCCCAGCCTCCTACTGCTTCCTGTAAGCGTCCTTCCGGTCGCTTACAGGTCGCATGTAAACATACTCACTGTGGCCATCTTGTGTCCAAATAGTAAACTACACCCTAATGCATTTTACACATACAAATAAATTGTTTTACATAATAAATTAACTCATTACCTCCCACACTCCCCAATTTATTTTTTTTTGTAATTTAAAAAAAAAAAAAATATATACAATAAAAAAAAAACATAAATAGTTACCTTAGGGACTGAACTTTTTAAATATTTATGTCAAGAGGGTATAACACTGTTACTTTATAAACTACGGGCTTGTAATTAGGGATGGACGCAAAACTGAAAAAAATGCACCTTTATTTCCAAATAAAATATTGGGGCCAAACATTGTGATAGGGACATAATTTAAACGGTTTTATAATCGGGAATAATGGGCAAATAAATTTCATGGGTTTTAATTACAGTAGCATGCATTATTTAAAAACTATAATGGTCGAAAACTGAAAATAATAATTTTTTCCCACATTTTTTCCTATTTTCCCCATTAAAACACATTTAGAATAAAATAATTCTTGGCATAATGTCCCACCTAAAGAAAGCCTAATTGGTGGCGGAAAAAAACAAGATATAGTTCATTTCATTGCGATAAGTAATAATAAAGTTATAGACGAATGAATGGACGGAGCGCTGAAAGGTGAACATTGCTCTGGTGGTCAGGGGGTAAAACCCCTCAGTGGTGAAGTGGTTAAATATTTTACTCTTTACTGATGCCTCTGTTCAAATTATAACCTACTGTATAACCTAGTAGTAACCTATAGTAAATAGCATGCTCTATTTCTACTCTTTCCATGCAGTGTTTCGGAGCCCTGCTTTATATGCTAGGCAAGTCACAGCTGTTACAACGTTATTAGACCTCTTGATTATTGGAAGTGGCAATCATCTTCACTGAAAAGAGTTTAATTTTTATTTTTTCAAATTAAAGGGTAATGTAATTGGTTTAAAACAAGCAGCGGGTAATTGATGAGTCACTCTGGCAGTGAAAATGAGTAGGTGTATTCCCAGCTCACCGCCTGAGATTTTCACTTTCATGAGCTGTGGGGATCGCCTAGAGCTCCTTTTTACCCTGTGAAATACCTTAGGCTGGTATTAAAAACATGCACTATTATGAGTGAAGAGTGAGCTGTGCCCAGCAGGACACGTCCCCTGATCCTTAGGAGAGCGCCTCTGTGCTCAGAGGTGGAGGACAAAAGCTCAGCTGCCAGGCCTGGAGGCACCTGCACACCAGGTAACGGCTCGTAAACCACCCTAACAAAAAGAAGAAAAATGAAATGGCTGCTTCTCTTGGCGGTTCATTTAAAAGTGATTGATTTTCTTAATATGGTAATGTACACATCATTTGCACATTACACGGATGATTTGGAAGAAAGCAAGCACATTAATAGTTCTTTTCTCCCCGGTGATGCAAATATAATTCCCTGTAGTCAGCTGAACTAAGGGGATTCATCTTTCTTCATTTTAAATAGAATACTGGACTCAACGAAAGTGAGTGCAGAGTTACAGATTACCCAGGAAGCTCACGGTGAACAAGAAGAACTCCTAAGTGTGTGTAAGGAGCTAAGAAGGACCAAAAAGCCCTCATAGTAAAATGGTATGCAAAACAGAAGTGTGCCTTCGTAAATCAACCCTTTGTTTTCCCTAAAAGTCCTGCATACACCTTCCTGTCATACCCATCACCTGTGCCAATCCAATGCAGTTATTATTAGCAACTACAGTGAACTAGCGCTGCGTAATATGTTGGCGCTTTATAAATACAATAAATAATAATAATAATAATAATAATAATAACTAGCAGTAACATAGACTTGAAATGTACTAATAAACTTCTAATCCATGCAGTCTTTCTCAACAGTATTAAAAGGAACCCAAGGTGAGAGGAATATGGAGGCTGCCATATTTATTTCCTTTTAAACAATACCAGTTGCCTGGCAGTCCTACTCATCTTTCTGGTTAGTAGGATCTGGATCACACTCCTGAAACAAACATTCACATCTGATCTGCATGTTTGTTCAGGGACTATGGCTAAAAGTATTCGAGGCAGTGATCAGCAAGACGGCCAGACAATCTGCATTGTTTAAAGGGAAATAAATACGGTAGCCTCCATGTGTCTTTCACCACAGCTTCCCTTTAAATAAAGCACCCCTCTATTAGTGACAATAATGAAAAATACTTATTTGATTTGATTAATCACAATAGGAATTGTTCTGTTGTGCTCTCTGCACCAACCCTAATATAAACTGAGATTTTAAATAAGAGGCAATTTTTGGCCCCAAAATCTGCGTATGAGAGATGTCGGCGCGGGAGACTTGGGCGCAGGATACAGCCGGTATATGGCTGATCCTGCTGCTGCACAAGTCCGGGCCGTGTTAAATACTATTCCCCCTCCAGGCCGCCATGGATGGTGGGGAATGAAATAATTCGGCTTCCAGCAATTGCTGGAAGCCGAATTATTGAGTTATAAAAGTAACTCCAGCTCCGTCTTCTGACGGCGCCAAAGTTACTCCCTGTGCGCTGCTATAGACGTAACTCCTATTATGGCCTATGATGGCGCCGGCTGCGCCCAAGTCTCCTGTGCTGGATTCACCGTGTTCGTCAAAATCTTGGTTTATAGTCAAGTAAATATATTCAGCATCTGTGAGGAGAACTACACTAACTAGCTATACTGAAAATGTACAGCTCAGGAACAGGAAATGCAAAAAAAAGGTACATATTATCAAGGATTTTTTACCATGATAATACTGTCAGTTTTTCTAAAAAGGTACACACTGTTGGTACTGACTGTACTTCATGCAGCACAAAACAGCTGCATGCATACATGTGCCTGCGTGCATACATGTGCCTGCGTGCATGTGTGCGTGCGTGTGTTTGTGCATGCATGTGTAAAATCACATAACAGAGGTATCGACCCTAAACTTAGTTTCAGCAGTCTGCTTTGGCAAAGGAGTGGTTAAAAAGAGTTGAGCGGAAAATAATCAGCTGTAAAAATAATTGTTGAATCCGTGGAAACCTGAGGGAACGGGAAAAAATCCTGCTGGAAAAAAAAGAAATGTTCAGTATGCTATCAACTTCAATTACTGTGGGAGTCGGGAGGTGGTATGCGGACTAATTAGATGCCTCTCATTTTGGCAGGAGTGCAGGAGAGCCAGTGTCTGTCTGCAGCACAGCAGTCCCTTCATAAAATAGAAGTCACACCAACCCTGTCAATCTTAACTATATTGAAAACCTGCAGTGTTCACAACAGGGCCTGCCAGACTCCGTGATAAACAGAAAACAAGCCTTGTATCTCAGCCTGCTCCCAATATGGACTGAGCTACTCCACGCTTACCTGACAGCTTCACAGCTAAGACGACTTTATTGTATTCATTTATTTCATGCATACTAATATAGAAATCAACATTCTGTATTGGGTTTTTATTATTCTTGTTTGTTGAAACTTGCCTTCTTAAAACAGAAGGAAACTTGCAATAATGTAGCTATAAGTGAGCATTTGTGGTTACCCACAATGCACCACTACTGACTATGCAAATTATCTCTTTTCGCCCCTGTAAGCCTGGCAAGCATCCAGAACCACTGGTGTATAGCAAGCCTACAGCTTTAAATATTACACAGCCACATCAACCCCACATGAATCTATTTTTGTTAAAACTTTATTTTACAAATAAATACTGTATCTATTACAGGCTCCAGCCATGATACGGTAGAGCCCCGATTATCCAGATCTCTACCAACCGGTAGTCTCAACCAACTGGCAGTAAACGGGGAGGGGGGGGGGGTGTCATGAGGGTGTGCCTCTCTCCCTGTCTCTCATTTAAGCTACATATGCACGGGGGACAATTGTCCCCCGTTGCATGCATACACGCGACCAGGGAGCGACAGCTCCCTGCCGGCGACAGCTGTCCACATGTCTCGCCAGAAAGGCAGCCGGCGACAGCTGTCCACATGTCTCGCCAGAAAGGCAGAGACGCGGCGGAAGCTGTTTGGGAATGGAGCATCCCCCGGCCGGATGCTCCATTCACTCGCGTAAGTCTCCTGTCGCTAGCCCGCATACACACGCGGAACTAGCGACAGTTGCGGCGAAGTTGCGGCGACAGCTGTAGCCGGCGATTGAACATGTCAATCGCCTGCCGACAGCTCCGACGGGCGACGGTTCGGGGCGTGCGCGTCATACTCACGGGCGACCTGTCGCCACAACACGCGCGTGCCACGTGGTTGCAGCGACAATTGTAGCCCGTGAGTATGGGCCATTACAGGCAGAGGCCACTTACCAGTGCTCTGGGCGCTGGTCCTCTACACTTCTACAGCTGTCTGCTCTGCTGCATCCTCCATACGGCTCCTGATGTGTCACCTAACACATTAAAGAGAACCCGAGATGGTTCCTTGGGGGGCAGATGGGATACAGAGGCATGTTCTCTGCCTCATGACATGCCTCTGTGTCCCCCCACCCCTAATCTCTGCCCCCCCACCGCCGCGCTATAGCCCCCCCCCCCCTCCTCCGAAATTGGAGACAATATTTGTCGCTATCTCAAAGGGCAATGGGAGGAGAGGGACTCCCTGCTCAAAATGCCCATTAGGGGCATCCTGCAGGGTTTCCAGAGCTGCCATTGGGCAGCTCTCCCTGGCCGCGCCCCCTGCCGCTCCCTAGCCTCCCTGCACGCTGCGGTGAGAGAGATCTCTCTCCTTCCAGCGTCATGGAAGTGTTCCATGATTTTATCCAGCAACAGCACCACCTAGTAACAGAAATTTTTGACTATGTGCATCATTGGAACTATGCAGGAAAATGCCTATGTCGGACATAGTCCTACTTAAGAGCGGAAAGGGTTAGAGTGCATCTTCAAGTGTAAATGTTTTTTTAGTCCCTCGTAAGCATTCAGCAGCCAAACTTGTGTTTATTTAGGTTTAAGCTTCTTGATTGGCTGGTGTAAAATAAATAACTTTGAATCTAACGTACCAGGAGCCTCTCCAACAGTCATTTTTTGTGGCACAAATATCCAGAAATGCAGACTGCAGTATTCCCCATGCAGCCGTTTGTGACCTGCCCATATGTGCTATGATATGAATTGGGTTATGATGCTGAGTCAAGAAGCAGTAATATTCCTGCGCTCATGCCTGGTGCACACGATGCAATGTTCCATCAAATCGATTATTTTTGAAAGATCTGATCAGATTTCCAATTATTTTTCTGATCGAGTTTGTATAGAAGTGATCGGAAAATCGTTCAGAAAAACGATCAGGAATCAGATCGGACCTTTTAGAAATAATCTAAATTCGTCCGTCAATCTGACCCAAAATTGTATATTTAGATCTTTGCCTGGAGGTAGGTTTAAAAAAATCAGTTAGCCTGAGACAAAAGAATTTCTTAGCATATGTATAGTTATCACTTGGGAGTACAATAATGCTCAAGGTACCAATGCTTTTGCTAATGCACCTATCATATGCAGTACATACTAACCCATCCATAACGTCACTGGCACATCATGCTGTGAGCCTCAAAACATGCGCCTGAAAAATCTTACCCACTGAGTCATCATAAATTAACTATATATATTATGGTGCAGCATGAAGCCCCAGTCACCCAGGCCAATCTAAAAGATTTAAGCCGAATAGAACACAATTCCAGCACCAGGGTCAGCTGGGCAGCTCTTATATAGTGCTCCAGTAGTTCCTATAAAACAAAGTCTTTGTGCCACCACACCATCGTTCACCAGGGAGGCCATAAATCATTCACCGCAACAAGGGAGAGGAAAAATCATACACAAAAACGTAATATGCTGTTCAAGGGGGATGCTTAGTACAAAGCAGCAGTAAGAGTGAGGTTAATGGAGGCATTTCAAATCATCAGAATGCTCAAAGTGTAATCTATTCTGTCATATCACCATTAGGATTATTCTTTAATTCAAAGGGAATTTAAGAAATGTATTTATTTATTTATTTTATTTACAACATACTATAGCTGATTATAATATTTTATCTTTTTATTTTTAACCAGGTAAATGTGAAATATTAACTCTGCATATTTCATATTTACCACTTGTAGCAATAATGCTTTAATCAATCTAAACAATCTTTTTTATTCATCCTGCAGAGAGGGACTTATAGGATAGATTCAGGGGGGGTCTACCATGAAGCCACCTGAATCATGTGATTCAGGAGGTAAAATATCTGGGGCGGTGTTTGGACAAACAGTTTGGGCCACTTGGTGCCTGCCTCCTCTTCCTGGCACACACACTACCCTCCTCAAACTCGCATCCCCGAATCCCCACTCTCATTTGCCTGGTGGCACCTGCCACCCTTCCCTATGGCATAATAAGCAGGCAAGGTGTCGATATATGCCTCTTATTGAGGCCTGCTATGGTAAAACCACATCAGCGGTGAGAGATGACCATGGCAAGTCAGAGGGGAAGCTTTGGCATGCGACCAATAAGGCGGGGGTGCTGGCACCAAACTGGCCAATCACAGCTGCTCCTTTTGCTAATTGGTGCCGATGGTCTCATGGGCCGGACGCGTCATTGGTCCAATCAGTGCGCTTGATCAGTAGCAGTGACATCTGATAATCCATAGAGCCATATCAATCCATGCCATGCACTGATGAGGACCAACCAGTCTGAAAGAATCTGTATGCATGTTGGATTATTGTAGCTCTGTACAATTAACAAGCTGACATATCATTGCATTTCAGCAGTTCTGGAGGTGTGTTCCAGGGATGTAAAGGGACGATTTGCATATTCAGCAGTGATGCATTGTGGGGCCTCTCAGAAGCACACTCCAACCTGAATAATCACATATAGCTTCTGTTTTAAGAAGGCAAATTTCTGCTTTGTATAGCATTTTAGTAAGAGGGCTTTTCAGTCCTCTTTAGCCTCTCACACACTCTTAGGAGTTTGGGTTCACCATGAGCTTGCTGGGCAATCTGACTGTTGCCAGTTGCCACCAGACTTAGAAAGAGAAAACTAAAAGTAGAAGTCAGGTCAAACGTCTTGTTTTAGTCTTGAAATCAATGTAGAATTTCTATATCAGACTTTTTTCTTTAAATTATGTTACAAAGATAAATATAAGATTTTTGCAGTTCACCTTACTTTTCGTCCGACATCTAAGGCCCCGTTCACACTTGCGGTTCTCTGCCAAACGGACCGGATGACCTGACCGGATCCGGACCGGATCCGGATCGGAACCGTACGGTTCTGATCCGGATCCGATCCGGATCTGGTCAGTTTGCATCAGGTGTTCATCAGGATGCGATCCAGGTTCGTTTGGCAAAAGATAGTAGAAAAGGAATCAAAATGTTGGGGTCTGGGAGGTCAGCAGAAGGTGGACCTGTGGAATCAGGCCCTCCGCTGTTTAGCACTCACCTCCACCTCCGACATACTGCCAACATCTCCAGCACGTTTAAAATCACTGCTGCTCCACTCCAAAATGCTTGCCCATGTGTCCCCATCCAAAATCGACGCTTCAATACGCATAGGAAGTGGGGTAGAACATCCGGATTTTTAGCCAGTGTGTTGTGCACTCTCCGGTTCTCATTGGTTTGTATTGGCCGGATGGTGCAGTCCGGCTCCGCTCCGGATACGGCTGCCGGAGGAGCCGGACCAAAAAATAGCACATGTTGGGTCTTATGTCGAAGTCCGGATCCGGTCCGGATCCGGTCCGGACGAAACGGACGCATGTGAACGGACGCATAGGCTTTCATTGCTATGCCGTGCGTCCGTTCCGTCCGTTCTGCATGCGGTCCGGCACCGGCACGGCGATTCCGGACGGCGACCGCTAATGTGAACCGGGCCTAAGTGTAACAGGGCCTGCAAGTAAAAGATATACGGTACTTGGATATGCACAGAAAACAATAACATAAAACTAACAGGTTTTGATCCTTTGCCATTCCATGAAAAATAAAAATCACAGAGTTTGTCTTGACTGCCAGTTTCAAAATAAAATTAACTTTAAAAGTTTCAGTAAGAAAAAATGGCAAGTTAGACCTATTTTATTTCAAGTAATTTTAGATGAAGATTTTAAGCAAAGCAAAAACTATTTTCTTTTCCATTTGTCACACTTTGAAGAAACTCCATAGAAGATGACTGAACAGCACCAATTAGTTCACCATCATAACTTGCCAAGTACTCTTTTGTCCACTGCAAACAGAGGCTACCAGTTCTGGAGCCATCCTTATTAAAAATGATTTATGGGTAACCTAGAGCTAAATGAACAACCTTAAGAACTGGAGGAGGGGTAACATTCTCAGCTTGTCTAATTAGTGCAATGACCATTAGAGTCTGCATTCCGGCCTCACAAATTAAGCAGTGATCAATAGTCTATCGTACCTGGGAGTACTTACACACAGAAATATACACAGATTCCCAACAGGCCGTTGGTACTGCTTGGCAAAAATGCACTAGATGTGAGCCAGACCATTGATTAAAATGGGCTGTCAAGTCATATGCATTTTGCATGCACAAAAAAGCAAAAAAGAAAGAAGGAAAAAGCCACAACAATGGAATTGGATCAGAAAATGTATGTCATGAATTACCTCACCTTACTTATTTTTCATCTCAACTATACAAGGTGATAATCTATGCGATAAACGGGAGATAGTTCATGAGATAAACAGATACATTGTGAGTTAAGACAGATAAGGATAGATAGATAGATAGATAGATAGATAGATAGATAGATAGATAGATAGATCTTTTTTTAAAGGATACTTGACCTGAGGCAAAATTACCTGGCTCTTCTACTGACCACATATGCTATTGCTCCGTTGTTATTGCCTGATGAAGCGGGATCAAACCTGCGAAACGCGTTGCATATTTGGAGTTCATAAATAAAATATATTGACTGTCTTTACTACAGTCGTTGTGTGTCTACTTGGAGGAGGTAAGTCCACCACTACCTCCTCTATTTACCAAGAATTTGGTTTTTAAGCTCATTTAGCTTCCTTTTATCCTTTTGGCGTCTCTGTTCTCCCGCATAATATTGAGTCCACCCTGGGTGGAGGGTTGAACCCCCTTTTTCTCATCTACAGAGAGCGACTTCTTATTCCTGAGTGGGGTCAGGAAAATCTCCCCACCTGCCTTTACAGTGGTTGCCTAATGGTAACCCTGGTTTGTGAGTATTACTATTTACTCTATCTAGTAACCATTTACCAGTACATATTACACTATTGGGGCTCTTGGTGTTCCTTGTTTTTAAGGATAGAGGCATGTTCATGCTGGATTCACATACCTCTGTGCAGTACACATCATTCCGTTGTCCCTTATGGTCATCTATGTCATGAATGGTCAGTTATGTCATACGGCCCATTTAAAAACGGGCGCTAGGCTCTGGCCGCATCTCCCCGTACTGCCTCTCTCCCTCATAAGCACATTTGGGTGTGGATGTGGGTACAGGCGCACAATCACGCAAACGTTGTGTAGAGTCGCGCAGTGATAATGACCGCCATCGGATCAGATCTTTAAGATCCCCGACAAGCCCCCCCTTCCCCCCCCCCCCCCCCCCCCGCAAAGTACTGCAATCTAGATAATCCCTAGATAGGCTTGGCAAGCTGAATGCTTGAGGCAGGGAACACACTTGTCTTTAAGTTTTCTGCGCATGTTTTTCTGCATACATTTTCTGCACACCAAGTGTTGTGGCAGCCAATCACCACGTTAGCCAACTTAGGTTCCAGATTATAGAACAGGTGCGTCCATTAAGGAGGGGCGGGGATAGGGAGAGGAGGCTGTTGTGGAGGGAGGCCCACTGGATAAAGAGACTGGACACCATGGAGCCGAGAGGCCTTAACAGAGAACTCGACCTCACGCCTTTTATTTGATGGGCACTTGCTCCATGGTGCACAGCCTCAGTGAGACATATGTACAGATTCGTAATATGTGTATTTAACATTTATTAGTCTTTTCCAGTGGAACCCCGAGACGCCGCCTTTTGTCCATCTCTCCTTCCCTCCTCCCTATTTTTATTTTTATTTTTATCTTTATTTCAGATGCTTTCTAGTGTTTCTCTTTTGTTTTGTCCTTATCCCTCCTTTCCCCCCCTCCCCCCCCCTCTTTCCTTATATTTATCCTTATATAATATCCCTATGTCATGATTACTAATTGCTGTCATTTCCATATGACTATCAGTTGCATATAAACAGCTACTATCTATTGTACATAGTGTCATATACGACACACTGAACACGAGCGGTGACGTTGCTAGGCAACTGACACACGCTCTAGTCTCCAGAGGGGGCGGACACTCAGGCTCTCTGTTTACATCTGCATGGCGTATAGCGGAATTTCTTCCGCATACGTCACGCGTTGCTGGGCAGAAGGGGAGCGGACGGCTGGTAGCCGCCCTCTCCCACACGCAGTGCGGGTTGTTTCCTCCCAGGTCCGCCAGTGGGCGTGGCCTGGCGGGGGTGCGTTTCCGCATAGCTCTGCCCAGCAAAGAGTAGCCGTTTGCCTCCACCTGGAACTGGCTTGGATGGGGAGGCGGTTTGACTCCATTTTCAAATGATCCTATCAGGTAGGCAGCCCTTGAGTTCCCCATCAGGTCCAATTGGTAGGACCTGATCTTATTGGCTAATGAGTAAGCATAGTGCTGATAGGCTGCCATGTGTCTATGTCGTGTATAAATAGGATTGATTTGCCATTATATGTTTGGTCATGCACAGTTCAGCTTGAAAAAGAGGGTGTCTCCTCGAAACGTCGCATATTGGCTGTTTGCATGTTTTTACCTGATTAAAAGAGCATAAATACATTGATGGTGCCGGCTTCGCTTTCTCTTCTGCTGTCAAGATTCTGGAGTGTTGCCAGGATAGCCGAGGCACATCGCTGTTTGTACCTAGGGGAGTGCTCCACCATTTCTTCGACAAAAATATTACTTCAACACACTTGGCGTGTGCACCCCCTGTTTGAGCGACATGGAGGATCGGGATGTGGATTCTCCCACCTTTACCTACTCGCCAGAAGAAACATCCAGAATTATGGCACAGGTGTCTACTGAAGTAGCCTTTTTAAGTAAGGCTGATGATAAGATGCTTCGCAAACAAATAGTCAAGGCAGCTAAAACTCATATCACTCTGGAGCTACATGCTAAAACTTTAGCTGAATACCATCGTCAACAGAGGATCCCGAGAGGTATGAGATCCAATGTGGCCCCAATTATGTTCCCGACCGACCAACCGTTTTGCCATAAATGGAGTTTAATATGGAACAAAGCTGCGTTTGACTCTATGACATTGACCATCCAGAGAATTCAGAAAGAGCTCCCTAAATTGGAGACCCAGCGGATACAGCTCAAAGAAAAACTTAAAGCACTCATAACTTTTGAGGCCTATGAACAATTCTCGACTGAATTATTTAATCTACTGGAGACTCATCAACACCAGATAGAGGCAATCAAGCGAGATAAGTTTCATCGCGATGAGAATGACTATACCTCAGGATATGTATATTCGTGGCAAAGACCCACACAGAGACCTCGGGCACCACGGAAACCGAGACAGGGAGGAAGAGGAGGTGCTAGGCCACAACCTTATGGTAATCCAAATGAGTCTTCGGATTTACCCCTTACATCGTCTCAGGAGGGCCTCTCAGACCAAACGTCCAGTCAGGACGGAAGCGGAGGGGCGGACAGAGGCGAAGGAGGCATAAGAGAGCGTTTGCGGCCACGTCAAACACGGCTCACGAACAGGAGAACATAGTTGTTAACCTCTCTGCTGTCACGTTGTCCAGTCATCAGCTGTCGGTCCTTAATAGAGGACTTTCCTTTGCTCCAACACATATATCAGATCCATTAGAGATAGATGTGGACCTACAGAGATTTTTTCGAAGTATAAGACTTAAATACTTTTTTTCTATGCCGCGCCCTTTTGAAAGATCCCTGGAGGAAGAGTTGGGTGACCTGTTGAAACTACAGGACAGTGGACTACGCATTAAAAGTAGATTCCAGCCGCCCTCTTGTCAGATCATTGACATTTATACGAAAAAAGTACAAGGAGAAATAGACTCCCTGTTGAGGAGAACCAACATGTTGGGTCTGAAATTCCGTAACAACATTTCGCTACAAGAGAGATTAGCCATCAAACAATTGGCAGAGAATGCAGCAATAACTATCAAACCTGCTGACAAAGGCGGAGCCATAGTAATTATGGATACTGTGGCGTATCGCCAGGAAATTCTTAGACAGATCTCTGACACGTCCACTTACCAACTCCTTGAGAAGGACCCTCTTGCTGATATTCAGATGAAAATAGAAAATGTCGTATCTGCTGCTAAACTAGCAGGAATAATAGATGACAAGCTTGCTAGATATTTGCTACAGGATTTTCCTATTACCCCTGTTCTTTATATATGTCCTAAAATTCACAAAAGTCTAATTAATCCCCCAGGGAGACCAATAGTGGCTGGCATAGACTCTGTTTTCTCACCAATAGCAAAATATTTGGAGAAAGTGTTGAGTCCCTTTGTTGTGGCACTCAAGTCTTACTTGAGGGACACTCAGATGTTCCTCAACATTCTACGTAATCTTCCTCCTCTAGAGGGATCATGCCTACTTGTTACACTTGATGTAGAGAGCCTCTATACCTCCATCCCTCATGATGGGGGTATAGAGGCGGTTCGTTTTGTGTTGGAAACTTCATCTGATTTTTCTAGACAACAAGTTGACTTCATTTGCAAGTTACTTGAAATTGTGCTAACATTTAATTATTTTCGTTTTGACAATAGGTTCTATCTACAGAGGAAGGGCACGGCGATGGGGTCGAATGTGGCCCCGCCCTACGCAAACATCTTCATGGGAGTATATGAGGATATGTATGTATATACTAACAATCTTTTTCAGAAACATGCTAAAGTATGGTATCGTTATATTGATGATGTCTTTTGCGTGTGGGCGGGGCCACATTCGACCTTAGAATCCTTTGTCTCTGAGCTCATGACAAGATGTACTGATATACGTCTGACCATCCATCACTCTGAACAACAAATTAATTTTCTCGACACACTTGTGCAGAGACGGGGTGATAAGCTTGCTACAGATATTTTCGTTAAACCCACTGATGTTAATTCGCTCCTACATTTTGGGAGCTTTCATTCAGAAATGACCAGGAGAGCCATACCCATTGGACAACTACGCAGGGTGCAGACGATAGTTGATGACGGGGCGACCAGACAGCAGAGGTTGACACAGATGACAGATAAATTTTTCCAACGAGGTTATCCGACTGATGTGTTGGAAACAGCACATGATAGATTACGGAAGGGACTGGAGGGAAGACAGAGACGCACTAGGAAAAACATGACCGACCGTATTCCCTTTGTCACGAGATACAGTACGCAGAGTGAGGAGATCAGTAAGATCATTAGGAAACATTGGTATCTTCTGGCAGACAGTTTCCCGGAGATACCCCATTTTCAGCACTCCCCATTGGTGTCTTATAAAAGAGCGCCAAATTTAAGAGATAGATTGGTACATGCAGACATGGGAGGTGCTGACATGGGAGATATAGATACAAAACGTAAGGGTACATTCCCTTGCCTCAATTGTGTACATTGTGCCTCTGTGACTAAGGGTGAATATATCAGTCACCCACATACTGGTAAAAAATTTAAGATAAATGGCTACTACACTTGTGATACGACTTATGTGATTTATGCCCTTAAATGCCCATGTGGGCTACTATATGTGGGACAGACCACACAGAAGGTTAAAAAAAGATTGTCGTCACATAAACATGCTATAAGGGAGAAATTAGTAGATCAGGCTGTCCCATATCATTTTGTGGCAGCCAATCACCACGTTAGCCAACTTAGGTTCCAGATTATAGAACAGGTGCGTCCATTAAGGAGGGGCGGGGATAGGGAGAGGAGGCTGTTGTGGAGGGAGGCCCACTGGATAAAGAGACTGGACACCATGGAGCCGAGAGGCCTTAACAGAGAACTCGACCTCACGCCTTTTATTTGATGGGCACTTGCTCCATGGTGCACAGCCTCAGTGAGACATATGTACAGATTCGTAATATGTGTATTTAACATTTATTAGTCTTTTCCAGTGGAACCCCGAGACGCCGCCTTTTGTCCATCTCTCCTTCCCTCCTCCCTATTTTTATTTTTATTTTTATTTTTATCTTTATTTCAGATGCTTTCTAGTGTTTCTCTTTTGTTTTGTCCTTATCCCTCCTTTCCCCCCCTCCCCCCCCCTCTTTCCTTATATTTATCCTTATATAATATCCCTATGTCATGATTACTAATTGCTGTCATTTCCATATGACTATCAGTTGCATATAAACAGCTACTATCTATTGTACATAGTGTCATATACGACACACTGAACACGAGCGGTGACGTTGCTAGGCAACTGACACACGCTCTAGTCTCCGGAGGGGGCGGACACTCAGGCTCTCTGTTTACATCTGCATGGCGTATAGCGGAATTTCTTCCGCATACGTCACGCGTTGCTGGGCAGAAGGGGAGTGGACGGCTGGTAGCCGCCCTCTCCCACACGCAGTGCGGGTTGTTTCCTCCCAGGTCCGCCAGTGGGCGTGGCCTGGCGGGGGTGCGTTTCCGCATAGCTCTGCCCAGCAAAGAGTAGCCGTTTGCCTCCACCTGGAACTGGCTTGGATGGGGAGGCGGTTTGACTCCATTTTCAAATGATCCTATCAGGTAGGCAGCCCTTGAGTTCCCCATCAGGTCCACTTGGTAGGACCTGATCTTATTGGCTAATGAGTAAGCATAGTGCTGATAGGCTGCCATGTGTCTATGTCGTGTATAAATAGGATTGATTTGCCATTATATGTTTGGTCATGCACAGTTCAGCTTGAAAAAGAGGGTGTCTCCTCGAAACGTCGCATATTGGCTGTTTGCATGTTTTTACCTGATTAAAAGAGCATAAATACATTGATGGTGCCGGCTTCGCTTTCTCTTCAATATGGGTGCTAAGCACCTGTTCAGATGTACACACGACATGCCACATTTGTGTCCCTAATATTGTTAAGCCATTTGCCCTCCCCCAAGTGGCGTAGCTAAGGAGCCGTGGGCCCTGATGCAAGTTTTACAATGGGGCCCCCCAAGAACTCTTTACATAACAATCGATACGGTGCACCAAAACCTGTCAATGACAACTACAGTGTCAGAGATGCAAGAAGGGGATGGGGAACAGTTTGTTTATGATTACCACTATTCAAAGTATCTATAGAAGTGATTATTATGAGCACAGGACCAATAGAGAGCTAATACTGTAGATGAGGGAGGGCCTTTCGGGGCCCCTCTGGCCCAAGGGCCCCGATGCGGTCACTACCTCTGCAACCTCTATTGCTACGCCCCTGCCTCCCCCCCCCCCCCCGCATACTTCTGCTTCAGACTTTTTGGGTTTACGACAGGGGCCTTGCTAGCACCAAAGATCAGTGGCATGTACCCCTTATCTATTCTGTGGTGCCCTGGATGTCCCCCAGGAACAGTAGAGGCACCACAGTGCCCAGCATAGCACCACACAGTACCCAGCATGCCCCAGAGGGACACCACACCACAGCACTCAGCCTGGCACTACACAGCACATAGCATGGCACCACAGCACCCAGCATGTCCTACAGAGGCACCATAGTACCCAACATGATACTATAGCACCCAGCATGACCCCACAGAACACAGAAATGGGAGGTATGATGGGTGCTTTAGTGCCTTTATGTGGACATATTGGGTGCTGTGATGCGATTCTAGGTGCTGTGGGGGCATGCTGGGAGTTGTGGTGCCTCAATGGAAGGTCCATGTGAGCATGGGAGAGAGTCCACTAGAAGGTCAGGGAATGATATGGGGGGACTGGGAACAGGCAGCCCGCCCAGCAGAAAGCCAGACCAGCCAGCACAGAAGCCAGGTAACTGTCATATTATGTTTAAGTGACACTGCCTATGTATGTTATATGCTGCATGTTTTTTATTAATGGAGTTGGGGGCTTCTTCCAACATTTTTCTGAGCAAGACTACTTAGACTGCTGTTAAGTACATATAATTTTGGCTCCACCCATGACCCACATTCTGGTGTATAGCCACACCCATTTTTCAGCTGGAGTGTACAAAAGTGCCCCGAATCTCTAAGGATCCTAGCAATGCCCTTGGTTTACGAACACACAGAAAAGGGAGGCATGCCGCTCTGGAACAGAGCCTGGAGAGCAATGAGAGAATACAACTTTAGCAGTTTATTTTGATGGTGCCATCAAGGAATGGTGTTACCCTCCACAAAAATACTGCAAAGCACAAATTAGGCTTCTTAATACAAAACATACCTTCCATTGCAATCCATTTCAATCAAGTTTGGAAAATGTGTAAAGACTGGGTGCTCCGTATTCTTTGCATATTGTACATAAGATTGTGAGACCCTCAGTTAGTAACATAAACTGCTCAATGTATTTTATGGAACAATGAAGAAAATGTGCCAGTACTGTATAAATGCAAGTAACTACTAGACAAGTATGAGAAAACATGTATACTTTGTACTTTTAATGTATTTCACATAAGGCATTCTGGCATGTTCTTGCTTGTTGTGAGATGTATGAAAATGCCCTGCAGATGTCTACATACAGTGCAACTCACAGTCTATCCTAAACAGCCATGACCACAACATGCAGACTTGCCCAAGGAGAGGTCACCATAAGCTGACCTTACAATGTGGGCCGAGTTCATCCAGGTCATGTAGGTCAAAGGCAGAGACTTTAAATTCTCTCATCTACTTCACTAAACAGAAGACCCTTCAGGGCAAAGACTACACGACTACCCAGGCCATTATATATGTAGAAAAATAAGCATGGAGAGTAATGCATTTGTGATTGGCCAACACAGTACATTCTTCTGTTTATGAGTAGTTGAAGTAAAACAAAAATATCCTGGTTTTAGAAAATTCTACAAAAGATTATTTTTTTTCTTGGTCTATAGATGATATGAACATATGTAGCTAAACTAAATACCGGTACTTTGTGCAGTACTTAGTATAAAACTTTAGTTTATATATTCTGTATATCCTCAGTCTAATCTCTGTATTACTGAGTACATATCATAGTAGCATGCATGTCTGGTCCTAAACAAAACCAAAACCGTAGAAATGGTCATTGACTTCAGAAAGCATGTCACCAACCCACCTCCGATATATATCCATGGCACTGAAGTTGAGAGAGTATCCACTAGTATCTGATCAGCATAGAAGTGGTTCTGAACTATGTGATGTAGAAATTACTATGAGTGCACTGTATTATTTATCTATAGTATTTATAAAGAAGCTCACCATTTTCTTCTTACAATGATTCCTTCCAGTTCTGACAAGATTTTGGCCTCAATTCTCTAAGATCATGCTGGAGATAATAAGGCAAGAGAAAACTTACCTTCACACTTTGACGTTGCCTTATTAAGGTGTACAGATAAGCTTTCACAGTGAGTGAGTTCTCTTATCTCTTAAGTCCTTACGTTACCTCCTCTCTAGTTAAGTGACCTCCTCTGTAGTTATTTTCACATGCAGGTAATTAACAACCTGTCTTTAACTTTAGAAATCTGGAGTTATTTTAAAGAGACTCAGTAACTTTAAAAAGATCCCCTGGGGGGTACTCACCTCGGGTGGGGGAAGCCTCCGGATCCTAATGAGGCTTCCCACGCCGTCCTGCGTCCCACGGGGGTCTCGCTGCAGCCCTCTGAACAGCCGGCGACAGGCCCGACTGTAATTTCAATATTTACCTTTGCTGGCTCCAGCGGAGGCGCTGTGGCTGCATTCGGCTCGGAAATAGACGGAAATACCCGATCTCCGTCGGGTCCGCTCTACTGCGCAGGCGCCAGAGACTTGCGCCTGCGCAGTAGAGCGGACCCGACGGCGATCGGGTATTTCCGCCTACTTCGGAGCCGACAGCCGTCAGAGCGCCTGCGCAGGAGCCAGGAAGGTAAATATTACGTCACGGCTGTACGGAGGGCTGCAGCGAGACCACCGAGGGACGCAGGACAGCGTGGGAAGCCTCATTAGGATCCGGAGGCTTCCCCCACCCGAGGTGAGTACCCCCCAGGGGACGTTTTGCCGTTACAGTTCCTCTTTAAGGATTGAAGAGTTTTTAGAGATTTCACCTTAACTTAAAGACGGAAGGGTTAACTTTAGGTTTACCTGAGGTAAAATGTTTCCTGAATACTACATGCCTTATCACCATGGTGATAACTCTAGAAACATTATTAAAGACAGGAGATAAGTTCAGTGAATTGAGGCCTTTGTCAGAACTTAAATATAGCAGTTGCTGTCAGTTATATATCAGTTGCCATCTGTTATAACTGTAAGGAAAACTGATGAGCAAGGTAATGTTCATGTGTCCCTATGGCTCAGGTTTAAAGGGAACCTTAACCGTGATAAAAAAACAAAAACGTTTCACTTACCTGGGGCTTCCCCAAGCCCCCTGCAGCCATCCTGTGCCCTCGCCGGTCCTTGACCATCCTCTGGTGCCCTGCAGTGGATTAGTTTCGTTTTTGGCCCCTGGCCACGTGCATTCCTGTGCCCTTTAACAGTTTGCTGACCAGGAAGCTGTTATGTGGTAATAGCCATTTTCAAAATGGAGGATGGAGAATTCCATCGATCACACTGGACAAACAGGATTCAGGAGAGGGGAAAGAGATTGATGAGCAGACTACATGGGAGGTAAGTATGACGTGTGTATGCTTATTCTGACTTTTAATTTTCAGTTCAGGTTTTCTTTAAGGAGGAGAGCTGCACATTTTTTAAGAGGTATAATGTTGAAATAATTTCATTATTTAGTTTCTAATTACATTATGAAAAACTCCCCTAAACCCACCCATCACCCCCACCACATCTTCCTTCAGGCCTGAGCACCTGAATTAAAAACCTACATCTAATCTGCGTATCTACATAGTAGAATAAAGAACTTTATTGTATATTAAAATCCCTTTCTATCAAGCCCAGATTTTATTTAGCTGATCCTTTTCATACGTGGAAATATTCTGTGTATCAAAGTTACCCAGTGATCCATTGTTGGTGGTGTTTTCTGAATCTATTGTAATGAGATCTCTTTTAGCATAGTGCTACAGATGAGTTACCAGAACTTGATATTTGCTTGGAATATATAAAGTCTTGCAGTCAGACAGTATGTACTGTAATTGTTAGCAAGACAAAGAGCTGGGAGTGCACACAAGGCTTTGTGCTGCAACTATTATTTGTAAGCAGTAGAGATGTCCTTTCTTATCATATCTTCTAGCAGAAAAATAAGTAATATAATATCTGTTCTATATTAGGGAGGGGGTTATTTTAAAACTTTTGCTAAGAAGATTATAAACAAGTTTTGAAATTGCAGCTGCTATTTAAAACGTTGTATTGCATTTGTAAGTGGAGTCATACATAAGAAGTATTATTGTTATTATTATTAATGATTTATATAGCTCTAATTTATTCTGTAACACTGTACAATGGACAGCATAAAGCACATACAGTTATTTAAAGGAGAAAAGTAAATACAAATAAAGAAGAAAGTCATTATCCATTATAGTCCATAAAAATATTCTATAAAAAATATTGGTGCCCCTGATGAGCAATGAGCCAATTGTGAAACATGTTGGGTGGACAACAAGCGGCATTGCCTGACCAAGAGGCAAATGGGGAGAGCCCGTAGATAAAATCTCTGAGCCTGTTTTTAACTGAGAAATGTGTGAGTGTGCATTTTGAATAAAGCTTTTAACATTTAAAACGGTATCACACTATGTGAACTGTTTTTATTTAAGGCATCAACTGAGTGATGCAGAGGATTTTTTAAAGCTGCAGGACCTTGATGCACTGAAGGTTGCTTGCATAGAGCGCATTCTGTTCCCCGAAAGGTGCCCTCGTGGTGTATTGTGTTACCCCAAAGGATAATATGCATGTGGATGCCAATAACTGAGGCTGGGTTCACATATGACATAGCGTGAAAGGCTGCGTTTTCTATGCGTTTTGCATGCATTTTAATGCGTTTGCAGTTTGCATATACAAAATGCATATGCGTTTTGTATGTGTTTTCCATGCGTTTTTATATTTCCATTTATGAAATTCACTTGGAAGACAGCAGGAAGCGAAAATACAGTAAAAAAAAATTGGGGGAAATGCATATAAAAACGCATTGAAAACGCATGAAAAACACATACTATTGCATTCCTATTGACTTTCATTATGTGCATTTTGGCAGCATTCCTGTATAATATGCAACAAAACCAGCATTTTTGAAAACGCATACAATATGCGTTTTTTCCTGCGGCCCATAGACTTTCATTAGAGGCAAAAAAACGCAGCGATTTCCGCAACGCTAGCGTTTCTGCTATGTGTGCACCCAGCCTGAAGTGGAGTATTTCTGAAGAGTGAAATAATGTAGGACATTTTACCTGTATTTTCAGATGTGTGCTTGGACTATTTTTATACCTTATATTTATGGCTTTTCAACTAAGAATAAGCGCACTATGCATGTGATCCTTGTATTAAAATGTTGTTTTTCATTTTATGCACATAGACTGATGTGAATTGTTTTATTGGGCATACTTACTGTTTATAGAAGGAATTGCATAATATTGTGCATTATTTTAGGCATTTGTTTGCGCTATCAGTAATATAAACGTATCCATTATATGTTAATAGGAAGTTTGTTCAAAGAAAAGTTTAAAAAAATATATAAAAAGTCATGTATGTAGTGAGTGGACCTAACCTACACATCAGTTGATTTAAGGCATCTAGTAGCTTCGTGGTTAAAAGAAAACAGCCCCAGGTCATTGGTGTGCTGCAGTGTGGGCTGCAGTCCCCCAGCTGCCTCTTGGCTCCTGTCATCCTGGGATTAACTCAGGAGTCTGCTGGATGGATGCATGACCTCACATTATCAGAGCCACCCCTGCTGGGTGGATATTGTTTTCTTCAAGCACCTGGAAACCTGCTGGTAAAAACTTATTGGATGAGTTAGAACTTTGATTAAAGCAGGCAGGAGGGGAAGCAGGAGGCAAAGGAAATTTCACATCAGAAACAAACTTACATTAAATTGATTGGATTCCTCTTTAGAGATGGCCTGAGTGGTTCGCCGGCGAACCGATTCGCGCGAACATCGGTAGTTCGCGTTCGCGGTGCACCGCGAACTATATGCGAGTTCGACCCGCCCCTATTATTAGGCTAAACTTTGACCCTCTACATCGAAAGCCAGCAGACACATGGTAGCCAATTAGGCTGCACTACCTCCTGGAGCCACCCCTCCCCCCCTTATTTAAGGCAGCTGCGTCGGCCATTATCTCACTCGGTGTGGCTGCAGTAATTAGAGAAGGGAGAGAGGTTGCTGCACAGATTAGGGAAAGCTTAGTAGGCTCTTGTTAGGCATGTTAGCTTACTCCTTGCTGATATTTATTGCTAATAAGAACCCCACAACAGCTCTTTTGAGAGCTAATATTGTTCTTGTGATCTGTTTTTGTGTGTGTGTGTGTGTGTGTGTGTGTGTGTGTGTGTGTGTGTGTGTGTGTGTGTGTGTGTGTGTGTGTGTCCCGCTGACACTTGCATATACAGGCCTGTCAGTCAGTCACAGCTGGCCCTTGCTAATTCCTACTGTGCCACTGCCAGGCCCAGCACATTCAGTGCCTACCTTTTCACTGCACGTGTGTGACAGCTGCACATTTGTAATACCAGACACTGCATACCTGTTCACGGTACTTGTGTGTGTAACAGCTGCAAATTGTATTGATACCAATCACTGCATACCTGTTAAGTGCACCTGCATGACAGCACGCAGTGTTATATACCAGTCACTGCATACCTGTTCACGGTACCTGTGCGCGTGACAGCTGCACATTGTATTGATACCAGTCACTGCATACCTGTTCACTGCACCTGTGTGACAGCACGCAGTGTTATATTATATACCAGTCACTGCATACCTGTTCACGGTACCTGTGTGTGTGACAGCTGCACATTTGTAATACTAGTCACTGCATACCTGTTCACGGTACCTGTGTATGTGACAGCTGCACATTTGTAATACCAGTCACTGCATACCTGTTCACTGCACCTGTGTGACCGCATGCAGTGTTATATTATATACCAGTCACTGCATACTTGTTTACGGTACCTGTGTGTGTGACAGCTGCACATTTGTAATACCAGTCACTGCATACCTGTTCACTGCACCTGTGTGACCGCACGCAGTGTTATATTATATACCAGTCACTGCATACCTGTTCACGGTACCTGTGTGTGACAGCTGCACATTGTATTGATACCAGTCACTGCATACCTGTTCAGTGCATCTGCGTGACAGCACGCAGTGTTATATTATATACCAGTCACTGCATACCTGTTCACTGTACCTGTGTGTGTGACAGCTGCACATTTGTAATACCAGTCACTGCATACCTGTTCACTGCACCTGTGTGACCGCACTCAGTGTTATATTATATACCAGTCAATGCATACCTGTTCAGTGCATCTGCGTGACAGCACGCAGTGTTATATTATATACCAGTCACTGCATACCTGTTCACTGTACCTGTGTGTGTGACAGCTGCACATTTGTAATACCAGTCACTGCATACCTGTTCACTGCACCTGTGTGACCGCACTCAGTGTTATATTATATACCAGTCAATGCATACCTGTTCATGGCACCTGTGTGTGTGACAGCTGCACATTGTATATATACCAGTCACTGCATACCTGTTCACTGCACCTGTGTGTGTGACAGCTGCACATTTGTAATACCAGTCACTGCATACCTGTTCAGTGCACCTGCGTGACAGCACGCAGTGTTATATACCAGTCACTGCATACCTGTTCACTGCACCTGTGTGACTGCACATTGTATTAGTCAAGTCAGTGCATACTTTTCACTTCATCCCCCCGATATGGACAAAACAGGCAGAGGCAGACCCAGAGGCAGGCCACCCGACAGGTCTGTTCAAGATCGTGCTAACATGATTTCGTGCGGCCCTGGACCAAAGTACAGTGCTCAGAAGAAGGCACGTGCCATCAACTCCCAAGATTGTCAGGACGTAGTTGACTATTTAACACAGTGCCTACCTTTTCACTGCACGTGTGTGACTGCTGCACATTTGTTATACCAGTCACTGCATACCTGTTCACGGTACCTGTGCGCGTGACAGCTGCACATTGTATTGATACCAGTCACTGCATACCTGTTCACTGCACCTGTGTGACAGCACGCAGTGTTATATTATATACCAGTCACTGCATACCTGTTCACGGTACCTGTGTGTGTGACAGCTGCACATTTGTAATACTAGTCACTGCATACCTGTTCACGGTACCTGTGTATGTGACAGCTGCACATTTGTAATACCAGTCACTGCATACCTGTTCACTGCACCCGTGTGACCGCATGCAGTGTTATATTATATACCAGTCACAGCATACTTGTTCACGGTACCTGTGTGTGTGACAGCTGCACATTTGTAATACCAGTCACTGCATACCTGTTCACTGCACCTGTGTGACCGCACGCAGTGTTATATTATATACCAGTCACTGCATACCTGTTCACGGTACCTGTGTGTGACAGCTGCACATTGTATTGATACCAGTCACTGCATACCTGTTCAGTGCATCTGCGTGACAGCACGCAGTGTTATATTATATACCAGTCACTGCATACCTGTTCACTGTACCTGTGTGTGTGACAGCTGCACATTTGTAATACCAGTCACTGCATACCTGTTCACTGCACCTGTGTGACCGCACTCAGTGTTATATTATATACCAGTCAATGCATACCTGTTCAGTGCATCTGCATGACAGCACGCAGTGTTATATTATATACCAGTCACTGCATACCTGTTCACTGTACCTGTGTGTGTGACAGCTGCACATTTGTAATACCAGTCACTGCATACCTGTTCACTGCACCTGTGTGACCGCACTCAGTGTTATATTATATACCAGTCAATGCATACCTGTTCATGGCACCTGTGTGTGTGACAGCTGCACATTGTATATATACCAGTCACTGCATACCTGTTCACTGCACCTGTGTGTGTGACAGCTGCACATTTGTAATACCAGTCACTGCATACCTGTTCAGTGCACCTGCGTGACAGCACGCAGTGTTATATACCAGTCACTGCATACCTGTTCACTGCACCTGTGTGACTGCACATTGTATTAGTCAAGTCCGTGCATACTTTTCACTTCATCCCCCCCGATATGGACAAAACAGGCAGAGGCAGACCCAGAAGAAGGCACGTGCCATCAACTCCCAAGATTGTCAGGACGTAGTTGACTATTTAACACAGAACACCTCATCTTCCGCAGCCACCAGCGCAACTACAAACACCACATCCGCTACATTTGACACTTCGCAGGAGTTATTTGGTGGGGATCTAACTGATTCACGGCCATTATTATTACAACAAGTTGAAAGCGCTAAGCAAGTTGCGCCACCTCATATGGCGAAACTGTTAACTTGCCAGCTGTTACCATACCAGCTGGTGGACTCTGAGGCCTTCCGAAAATTTGTGGCCATTGAGACACCGCAGTGGAAGATACCAGGCCGCAATTATTTCTCAAAAAAGCTGATACACAAACTGTACCATGAAGTTGAAAGGCAAGTGGTGTCATCTCTGGCAGTCCAGGAAGGTGTGTGAGCATTTCAGGCAGTCTTACACGGCCATGGCATGCTTGGCCGATATTCAGCGGAGAAACAATGTCCACGCAGGCAAGGACAGGACGCTCCAGCAATCTCATGGTGATGTCGGACATGCGGACATTCTTTCGCCATAGCCCTTCCGGATCCACCCTCCACCAACGCCTCGTCCGGCAGGTAGCCGACTACCTGGCCTTAACAACTGCGGATGTAGACAACAGCGATGAACCCCTGGACTACTGGGTGCACAGGCTTGACCTGTGGCCAGAGCTGTCACAATTTGCCATCCAACTTCTGTCTTGCCCTGCCTCAAGCGTCCTGTCAGAAAGTACCTTCAGTGCAGCTGGAGGCATTGTCACTGAGAAGAGAAGTCGCCTAGGTCAAAAAAGTGTTCAGTACCTCACCTTTATCAAAATGAATGAGTCATGGATCCCGGAGGGCTACTGCCCGCCCAAAGATTAAGTCAGTCCCCACACACAGCATCTCTGCCTGCAGGCCGCTTAACTGCCTTCTCCGCCACCACCAAAAGGGTCCAGGACTCCAGGTGGATTCCTGAATTTTTAAGGCCGCTGCTAGCAGTGGCCGCTAACAGAACCAATAACAATTTTTTCTGGTGGGTGTACATGCCTGCCGAATTTTACCTTGCCGTGGTGAAGGGGCTTGCGTATCACAATGAAGCAATGACCTCGGGGGGGGGGGGGGGGGGGCACACCCAAGATAATAAGGTTGTTGCTTCATTGTGGACAGACCAAATTCGATCAGCTAGACAGTCACTGTTGTTCTTTCATTGAACTTCCTCAACCCGGCAACCATATGGGCTTGAAAACTGCTATCGCCTGCACTCTTGCCATGGTGCGCACCAGTCCAGCACGGCAGTCACTACACAAACAGCTGTTTGCGGTGCGTTACACAGTGAGTTTGGTCTGTCAGTGTGAACCAGTACACTAATTACACTCCCTGATTGATATACTGTATACACATGCAAGATGTTTTAAAGCACTTTAGGCCTCCAATTTAGCATGCAATGTGATTTCTGCCCTTAAAATGCTGCTGTGCATCAAATCCTAATTTTTCCCCGGGACTTTTTCTGGCCAGCATAAATGTTTGTAATTTTCAAAGTTCGCGTCCCCAATGAAGTCTATTGCGGTTCGCGTGAACCCAAACTTTTGCGGAAGTTCACGATCGAGGTTTGCGAACCTAAAATCGGAGGTTTGAGACATCTGTATTCTATTCCTCTTGCAGTTATTTTAATGTCAGAACTGCCCATTTGTGCTCCCGATCAAGAAACAGATCGTCTTGGAAGGAAGAATATTGTCAGCATCACATCAATATTTTTTTTGTCAAAACAAGCAGTAAACTTGCAAACGGCTTTTCACATTAATTAGCTTATAACAGTAAGCTTCTCTCATGTCATGTTTAAACGTAAGACTGATCACATTTAGCAGCCAGCCAAATTATAGCAGCCAGACCCTCTATCCAGGGGTGTGTGACGACTACAAATCATGGACTGGTGAAAATTGTATGCCCCTCCTTAGGTTTCTTCCTCTATTTCCCCATGGTCAGCTTAGTGTTCCCCTCCCCCATTCTTCCTCTTGTAAGTGTGACCAACCCTACAACATGTCTAGCTATCATAATTCCCTACATACATACATACACACACACACACACACACATACATATATACACACACACACACACACACACACACACACACACACACACGTATACACACATACACACATATATACACACACACACATACATGCACACACACATACATGCACACACACATACATGCACACACACATACATGCACACACATATACACACACACACACACACATACACACACACACACATACATGCACGCACACACACACACACACGCACGCACGCACGCACACACACACACACACACACACACACACACACACACACACACACACACACACACACACACACACACACATATATGCACACACACATACACACACACACACACACATATACACACATATACACACACACATACATACACGCACACACACACACACATACACACACACACACACACACCAGGGCAGTTTCTAGGCTAAATTTCACCCCCCCAATCAAAGCTGCTAAGCGAAATCATGTCAAAAGGCTTCTTGAAGGCAACTCACTATTTTTATTTTATTTTTATTTTTTTTACTCTGCGTCTGACCACCTGCCCAGGGTAAAAAAGAGCGACCCCTCCGCCCCCTAGCCAGGGAGTCACAGTATGGTGGTCTGACCACCTGCCCAGGGAAAAAAAGAGTGACCCTCTCCCCCCTAGCCAGGGAGTCACAGTCAGACCATGGTGGTTTGACCGTCAGACCACCATGGTCTGACTTTGACTCCCTGGCTGTGGGTGGTAGGGGGGTGCTCATTTTGCCCTGGGCTGGTGGTCAGAGCCCACCATGGTCTGACTGTGACTCCCTGGCTGGGGATGGGGGGTACTCTTTTTGCCCTGGGCTGGTTGGTGGTCAGACTCTGACCACCAGCCCAGGGCAAAAAGAGTGCCCCCCTACCCCCAGCCAGGGAGTCACACTGTTAGACCATCACCATGGTGGGTTCTGACCACCAGCCCAGGGCAAAAAGAGCGCCCCCCTCCCCCAGCAGCCACGTCAGAAAGAGAGAGGCAGTGCAGTACATAGACTGCCTGCCTTACTGCCTACTTACCATGAGCTCCATCTCATGGCAGGTGGAACTGGAAGAAGGCGCCGGGCCAGGATCGGTGGGGGTCCGGGCGGGGGACCATGGAGGTGCTAGCGGGCAGCGGCAGCAAGGGCAAGGGCCAAGGCACACACTAGCAGCAGTGGCAGCGAGGAGCCCGAGTCCAACTGGCCAAAAAGACTCCACCTTCTGGGGCTGGGCTCCGCCGCACACAGGGGTGAGCCTGGGGTGCCTGGCACCTGGGTGCAAGATTTTCTCTGGCGCCTATAGGAGTGCCCAACCACATAACCACACCCATGTCCTGCCTAATCACACCCACACCTTCCACCTCTTTACGCATGCATGTGATACCCCATTCCTACCCCTCTTCCATGGGCTTGCTCCTGGCTGGCTTTGGCTGCCTG